>NC_066548.1:16114843-16200467 GCF_024679095.1 Eriocheir sinensis
TAGTTTTTGAGATACAGAGGTTAAAAGAGACCCCCCATTGGGCTGCCTGACTGCGCCTGAGGGGATAGTCGCGTCCCGTCCCACGCGCAAAGAAATGGTTAAGGAGGTCGAGGAGGGTGAAGCCCCCCTCCCCCCTCCCGTTAGGTAGGTTACATTAAGTTAGGTTTGGTTTTATTTATTTGGCTCACGGTTTGGGGTGGTGGAAATACGAAGCACGGGACGGGACACGGCGGCGGCGTGTGTGGTCCACTTCGTGGGCCTGTGTTGCGAGAAATACCTTACCTCCTTGCAAATACAAGTCGCACTGCTGTCCACCATGCATGCGTACGGGGGGAATGCACTACAGGAAAAACATTAATTTACCTGGTTTTGTTCAATTAGTGTGTCCAATTCTGAGTGTGAGGGGTGAGTGAAATGAATAGACAGTATGCATGTTGAACCTCTCTCTCTGAGTTATTTTGCGGCTGCGGCGGTGGGCGGCAGTGGGTGCAACAGCCAATGAAAAGTCAGTCATTTAATGATTTGTGACGGAAACAATTATCACATTATTTCATAACACTGAAAACTGAAAAAAAATGTTTCGTCTGCCCATGCGAGACTAGCACACTTGTAGAATTTTACCCATATGTGTAAGCAATCCCAGAGCTTGAGCTCAGGCCCTGTATACTACAAATAGGTAAATAGGTAAATACATGCCATCTCCTCTTTGACATGAAGTCCATGAAAGGCTTCAGGGCAATAGTAAATGATCTAATGCCTTAGCAAGAGCTCATGAAGGAATATTGCAGTGTAAACAAAGCTGTCTTCCCTCAGGCAACAGTTCATCTCAGTGTGAGGCAGAAAAGCCATGGTGGGCCAGGGAAAGGTTGCCAGAAGCACGAGAATACATTGGTATGTGATTATTTTATCGTTTATTGAAAATAATGCAACAAAACGATTCCTGCCACCCGCACTAGGACTGGCTCGCTACTCCTACTTATTTGGCATTTTAAACTCAGGCTCGGTGGGACATTTAAACTCACACACACACACAAAAAAAGCTGCCATTCGATAGCTTATGCATAGACAGTCATGCCAGAGCATTTAATTAATTTTTTATATTACCTAATTTCTCAACCCGTGCAGTGTTTAGTACGTACAAGTACGTACCTCTTGAGGAAGTGTTTAGTACGTACTTATACCTTTCCCCTTTTGAACAGTTAACCCGTACAAAGCGATACACCCCTTTCAGGTCGCTTTAAGGAAGAAGCGAAGCACCCCTTTTTGGCCAGCCCCGTCAGGCTAATTTCGGCATAGTCGTAGGCGATAGCGACACCCGACAACTCCACTTGACCCCGCACAGGGTGAAGCCGGGTCAGTGAAATTCATAGAGCCATAAAGAACAGACGTGTGACCTGTAATAGTAGTAGTAGTAGTAGTAGTAATTAGTAATATAAGGCATTTACTTGTATTCTACACACACACACACACACACACTCACACACACACACAGTACTGGAGGGAAAGAAAACAGAGAGACAGGTATGGGTAAGGGGAAGTAAGAGGGAGGGTAAATAGCACCTCAGGGATGCTAAGCTGGGATGGGAAGAGAGAGAGAGAGAGAGAGAGAGAGAGAGAGAGAGAGAGAGAGAGAGAGAGAGAGAGAGAGAGAGAGAGAGAGAGAGAGAGAGAGAGAACTTGTGCACGAGGGTGATATTTTTATTCTTACCGGAAGAAATAAGAATTATGTGTCTGTAATTACCATATGCTTTTTAGACTTTTACTAGCCACATTATATTACTCAATGATGCACATGGTAACTACAACAAAAAAAGTGTTAGGGATGAAAGTGGTGAGAGATGGAAAAAGAAAAAGAAATTCATGGTGGACAGAAGAGATAAGGAGGATAGTAAAAGAGAAAAGGGAACTTTTTAAGAAAACTCAAGAAAGAAATGTGGCTGAACAAGTAAAAAGGGAAAGGAAAAAGAAATATAGAGAATGCAAAATGAAATTAAAACAAGCAATAAAAGAAAGTAAGAAGAGAGTTGATGAAGACTTTGGAAAAAGACTAAGTGAAAAATATAAAGGGAACAGGAAATCATATTGGAAAGAAGTAAAAAACGAAAGAAATGCAGAAAATATTTCAAGTAAAATAAATGAAGTTATGGATGAGAATGGAAAGATGTTGAAAGACGGGGAAGCTGTGAAAGAGATGGAGAGAATATTTCAAAACCTTAATGAAGTTTGAGGATGGACGTCCAGCAGCTGTAACAACAGCAGTTTTGAGTAGAGGTAGAGTATATAAAGAAAGAAGTATAAAATATGAAAAAGTAAATCAGGCAATAAAGAGATTAAAAAGTGGAAAGGCAGCAGGAATTGATGGAATCACAGCAGAAATGTTGGAGTGTGGAGGATATGTAGTTATTAAATGGATGGTCAAGATATGTGAAGTAGCATGGGAGGTGCCAGCGGACTGGACGAAAGCCATCATTGTCCCAGTTTACAAGGGGAAGGGCAGGAGAGAGGAATGTGGGAGCTATAGAGGTATAAGTCTCCTGAGTATACCCGGAAAGGTATATGGAAAAGTCATAATAGAGAGGGTGCAAAGACTTACAGAAGAGAAAATCAGTGAAGAACAAGGAGGCTTCAGGAAGGGAAGGGGATGTGTGGATCAGATATTTGCCTTCAGGATGGTAGTAGAAAAAATATTAGCAAAAGGAAAGAAACTATACGCTGCCTTCATGGATTTGGAAAAAGCTTATGACAGAGTCAATTGGATTGCATTGTGGGATGTTTTAAAGATTTATGGTGTGGGAGGAAAACTGCTTAGTGCAATAAAGTCTTTCTATGAGGATGCATCTGCATGTGTCAAAATTAGTGGAGAAACAAGGGAACATTTTGAGATAAAAGTGGGCTTAAGACAAGGGTGTGTCATGTCACCATGGTTATTCAATATTTATATGGATGGTGTTATTAGAGAAATGAAGGGCAAAGTTGGGGAAGTTGGAGTAAAAATGTTCGCTGAGGGAAGGAAGTGGGTACTGAACTTGATACTGTTTGCTGATGACACGGTGCTCATTGCAGAAAATGAAAGTGACTTACAAAATTTGGTCAGTGTTTTTTATAGTGTATGTAACAGGAGAAAGCTGAAAGTAAATGTCAACAAAAGTAAAGTGGTGGTTTGTGAGCGAAGTAGAAGTGAGGTTGTAGATTTTGTATGCCCATATAGAGTGGGAATTGAATGTGAAAAAGAATGCAAAATAATTTTGAATGGTGAAGAAATGGTGAAGGTCAATGAGTTTAAGTACCTTGGATCAGTTATGTGTAAGCATGGTGGTACGGAGGGAGAGATAAGAGAAAGGGCATTGCAAGGAAGAAGGGTGGTAGGGTCTTTGGGACGAATCATGAATGGCAGAAGTGTGAGCATGGAGGTAAAGAGGTTTGAGAAATACAATACAATAATAGTACCAACCCTCACATATGCAAGTGAAACGTGGGCCTGGAATGCAAGTCAGAGGTCTAGAGTGCAGGCAATGGAAATGAGTTATTTGAGGAGTGCTTGTGGTGTGAGTATAATGGATGGAATGAGTAATGAAAGTGTGTACGAGCATTTTGGAATGTGTCACATGGGTGAAGGGAAGAAGTGTGGAGTGGTGGAAGAAGTGAAGCAACAGACTTTAAAGTGGTTTGGCCACATGGAGAAAATGGAGGAGAGTAAGATGACCAAAAAGGTGTATGTGAGTGAGATAGAGGGAGGGAATGCTTGAGGACGACTTCCAGTGAAATGGAGAGAGAGGGTGCAATAGTACGTTAGGGAGAGGGGGGAAAGATCCTTGAGAAACTTTGAGCAGGCAAGGAGGGAGTGTCTGGATAGAGAAAGTTGGAAACTTCTGCCGTGGCCATCCCCTGGTGGGAGCTCCTAGGAGCAGGCGTCGATGAAATGATGATGATGATGACAGAGGGCACAAACCGGAATGAGCAGCCATGCACATGAGCACACCAACACAGCTCATTCACGCATCTCCACCTCAGCTCATCATTCACGCAACTCTCCACTCCCCAAGCCGTCTCCCTCTCTGTCTCGTCCTGTCTCCCCACACCCCCTGCATCTCTCACCCCATCTTGCACCATGCTAGTCAACATTGCATCATGTTACCCATGATTTCCTCACGTTACACATGCAAACAGACAAACAACACAGACAAACACCCCCGCTGGTGTAACAGTATTTACCATGACATTCTTACACTAGGAAAATAAAGGGGTGGATTTATACAGTTTCTTATTCTTTTATTTCAGGAACTCAGATTTAAAATTTTGTTGTTTTGCTTCAGGTAACAATACCAGATGTAAAGAAGGTGTATCAACTCTTCATTGATGAACAGAGGTCCCAGAAATTCCTGAAGGAGTATGAAGATGAATTCATGTTTGATGAAGGTAAGGCTGCATGAAATGGTGGCTCGTGCATGGTTGACAAGGATTGTTTATTTAGGTGTGCTTTGGTTTAAACTCACTCCTGTCATTTTTATTTATAAAATAATGGTCTAGAGGCTAATGACATTATATAAAGCTCCCTTTTTATTGTATTAGAAGTTAACATCTCTTGTTACTGGCTAGTCCTCAGCCTTTAGGAGGAATGGTATGGCTATATATCCATAACTTTTTTTTTTTTTCAGGAACAGACACAATGATGGAGACAAGCTGAATCTTCAAAGTGATGTCATGGATCATGAATCTAGATAGTTTTTTGTGGGCCTCTGCAAGCCACTGGTAGTTCTAGTTTACTTATGGGTGTGAACTTGTCTAAACCATCAATGGATGATTTAATATGTTAGTTACTGTACTGTAAGCAAGATCATCATTCTAAGTAAGCTCACTAGTTTCATTACATGCTTATATGCCAGCAGGTCCATTATTTTTTATGGGGGAGGTTTAAGTTGGGGCTGCTACTTATCTGTATCTCCGACACTCTGTTTCCTCAAAGGAACTCCTTTTTAAGGGGATGGGTACAGCAGTTGTGTATCCAACCATTACTGTTATGGCATTCACCCACAGGACACTTGATCCCTTGCCTATCAACTCTCCAACACTGATCTATTTCACTGATCACTGAAACCCTTGCTCAATTCTGCCTTCATATGCTCATTTCACAAAACAGTCCCCATTGATTCTCATCAATCTTTTCTTCATTTATAGTCAATCGTCTCCCATTCTTGAGGTTGGACTTGCGATGATCCTCCTCCATCTTGCTCAGTCCAGTGCTAATCCTTACTCTATTTTTAACACATCCAAGTCTTGTTGTACTGTTCCTCCCCATGTTCAGTCTGCCCATCCATCTCTCCCCTGCACTTTATCTATTACTCTTCAGTTAAAACAAACTAGATTTGTGACACAAGATTTACCTTGTCTGAATCCAAATTGACTTTCATTTATTATCTTCTCTTTCCAGACGGTCCAGCCACTGTCTTTTGAGTACCTTCTCACACAGTTTGCACATCACACTTGTTAGGGGAACCAGTCTATAGCTTAATGGCTCTTGCTTATTTCCGCTCTCATACAGTAGGACCACATGTGCCCTCTTCCATTGCTCTGGGACTTCAATCTTGATCCCTTCAACATGAGGACGCGTATACTGCGTCCTGGCTCGCTTTAGCCAGCACATGAGTTATTTCATCCCGGATATTGTACGATTGTTTTTAGGATGTAGGTCGGATATGATACGGTGTCTTATTTGACTTTCAATGTTATTGTGTAATAACGTAAGTGTATCTTGCGCGCATTTGTACAGAAGCCCTCTGCCATTCACGGCCACACTGTTCATGGATTTGCTTATATGCAGGTAGGGTATTTGCGACACCTCCCGCCGAACGCAGATGAAAACTCTCGTATATGCGGTCTGTAGCGCCCAGCTCGAATGTTGTGCAATGTAAACAAAGAAACCGTCCCTGGGGCTGGATTTTGGGCTGGATGTACGGGACTGTCTCTTTCTTAAGGAAGCTTACTTATTTTTGCTTTCTAAACATCAAAATTCGATTTAAGTGTCATATTCATACATGGAAGGCCACAGTGCTATTCGCACCACGTATTTCCCCGTGGGTCTGACGTTTGGCTGACAGGATCATGGTGGTTAAGAACCACGGTTATCCTACGTGCACTGTAGTGAAAACTCATTAATATGGGACACAGAAAACATAATTAATAAAACTGGAATAACTTTACATCTCTTTCCCTCCCAAACAGAACATTAGAGTGTTAAAGTAAGCGAAATAATCCTTAAGTATGATACACATAGATGCTTTTCAGGCCTTTCAAGCTTTCAAGCTTGCGCTAATAACGATATTCAGTTAAAGTTATGGGTCAGTAAATGGAATATACTATGTGCTAAGTATGATGACCTGGCAACACTGGTGTACCCGGAGGAAAACAAACAACTTGTTTGTTTTGCTCCTCTGTGGCCGCCATCTTGTTTGAAATGATGGCGGCTGCGGCGAGGACGGTGAGGCCATGAATCTTTACACACTCACTCTCGCTTACTGGGCGGGTCAGGGCATTAAATAACACAACTAACCATCACATCAGACAGTTAAGATCACCAGGAGAGTGGCAATAGTAGCTGAAACACAAGATATATTGGGAAAAACAGAGCCTACATTACCCCTTGCCTGGACGTGTGTTGAATTATTACAGTCCTTATTTAATTTGTGATTTATGTATATGTAAAACTATATAACAATGCTTAGAAATGCCTTAGAAATCCATTTTTTTTTATTCGATCAAGATGGTTGAACGAAACCCTATTTTCCCTATTTGATTATAGTCCCGTTGATTGTGGATTCGCGGATCACCCTGACATCCATCCCGCTATTTCTGTTCAATTTCTTCCTTCCTTCCTTCCTTCCTTATACAGTACTGTCTCTTAAGTTTGCGATAAATAGGTCGACGTTATGGGTCGCAAACGTTGAAATCGCAAACTTTGAACCATTATTCTTATGTAACAGCCCCGGGTTCGACCCCTGGCCATCACAGGTTGAAAAAATAAAAAAAGGGGGAGGAAGAGGAAAAATAGTGACGCTAAGATTCCTCAACCTCAGAGAGTGTACAGCTGGGTTTGATTCCCTGCTGTTCCCTCTCTGCAAGCTGCCACCAGGAGGTTGTAATATGGCACAACCCCCAAAGCCTGTAAGTGAGGAACGGCAGTTCTATGAACCAGGTGGGGCAGAACTAAACTAACTGTTTAGTCCCCAGACTCTCCCTGCCAAGGGCAGGCCTGGCAACACTTGACTTTAACAACTGTCCCACCTGGTAGATAGTGTCCGTCGCTCCCCAGCTTACTATGGGTTGTTCCTTGAGGTAGATGGTATCCTCAGTCCCAAGTTTGGTAGTGTGGGGTCATGGTTACCTTCGGAGGTCGTGGTGGGGGAGATTGCGAGACTGCACCTTAGGCTAGGAAGGCTGTATGCATTAATACAGGACATGGACATAGACAGAATACAATTTATTGATTTAATCCTCACTCCCGATGGAAGGGTAGCATGTTTTGGTTAATACAAAATGGTAAATCTTTCTTCTAATTCCTGATATTCTTATCAATAAATGTTACACACGAGAGATGACCATATGTAGGTAGATATCACAGGGCTACCGCCCGATTGACTAGACAATCCGATTTCACTTCCCGCATTGGCGTGCATACACAGATAAAAACACTCATAACAAAAACAGGAAGAAAAGAGTAAGTATGATAGAAAGATCAGACTGTTACAGCTAAAGGGGGGTGAGGTCACTGTTTGTCCCTCGTCCACCAAGCGGATGCCCCTTACCTGGTGTACACAGTTTCCTTGGCTTGGTGGAGGCCTGAGAGCTACACTATGTTGTTGTGCCGTGCCTAAAGGGGGGTTTCGGAGCCGTTTCTACTCCCATTACCAGCCTGCTGGTGGCGAGGGCGGCAGGGACTGGACTGGGTCGCCCTTACCTTGGCTCAATTCATGTCCATCACTGGCGTCTGGGTCCATTCCCGACTCTCAATGGGGGCGGCTTCAAGATGGCGGGCCACTCGCCTTGCCTAACCCCTGGACACCGGCCTTCAGCTT
Organism: Eriocheir sinensis; assembly: GCF_024679095.1. Classification (NCBI taxonomy): domain Eukaryota; kingdom Metazoa; phylum Arthropoda; class Malacostraca; order Decapoda; family Varunidae; genus Eriocheir; species Eriocheir sinensis. The sequence goes on from NC_066548.1 coordinate 16,122,913, forward strand.
GTCTCGTGCCCTCACCTGTGCCGTGCGGAAAGGTTAAGTCCAGAATGAATCACTGATGAACGCCGGCTAGGGCTATCTCTCACTCCCAGGCACTCAGGACTCTAAAGAGCGGTGAGCTTACCTGTGCCGTGTGGAAAGGTTAAGTCCAGAATGAATCTGGCCAGGCAGAGCGGTTGCCTCACTACCTCTCCTGGTGACGTGGCCACCTCAAGGTTCCAACACTTTTCCTTCTCGCCTTTCAGCTTGGTACATTAATCTATCCTTCCTCTGCCTTTTTGAGGTTGTCTTTTTGTATGTTAATTCTAAACTTAATTTTCCCTTAATTTCTAAGTCCTAATGTATAAATATATATAAAACAGGGGATTCTGCTGGATTTATATCAGGGGTGCCAACCCAAGCAAGCTTTCTCGCTCTCTTCCCTTATCTACTTATGACATATTAACCTCTACGGGTATTGTTTCGCCTGAGGAGAAACTGGATCCGGTAAATAACCATGGCCATGTACAAGGGATTATTCCCAATTCTCCCAGTTGGCTTTTAACTGGCTTCTGCGGTGTTGGTATGCCGGCAGGTACGTTACACTTATGGGGAAAATTGAAAACCGTCAACATTTTGCGCTTGGCCACCCATCCGGGTGGCCAAGCGCATATGTGCAGACGGCCCCGGCTGCTCGCTGGGCCCAAGCAGCTGACGGGCAGCTGATGATGGTGATGGTGGTGATGAGTGTCGGTGATGTGGCCTTTGCATCGGCGCCACCTGAACAGTGTTTTTGTTGGGGCCCGTGTGTGTGTGTGGCTGTGTTTGTTGTGGGTTTGGGATTCTCAATTTACCGATTCTTATTTTCTACATGTTGCACGGGACCCATTTCTTTTCTTCCATCTCTTCTTTTTGAAAAAGAGATGGAAGAAAGGAAAGGGGTCCTGCACAACATGTGGAAAGTGAGAATTGGCAAATTGAGGAGCCTGGGCCCACAATGGGCACAGCCACACACACGCGGGCCCCAGTGAAAATGCAGTTTGGGTTGTGCCGATGCCATGGCTGATGCCGCTGACACTCATCATCACCATCACCATCATCAGCCGCCCGTCAGCTGCTCGGGCCCAGGCTGCTCGCACACATGGTAGGTAAATACACACACACACACACACACACACACACACACACACACACACACACACACAAGACCCACCTCCAGGAGGCTGGCCTTTCAGCCTTATACTCCGTGAAATCTGTGTGTATTGTCGGTGAATCTGGGATATTTTCCATGATCTTATGTCTGTGTCCCTCCCTTCCCTCTCCTCCACTTTCCTCCACAAATCTATTTCTATATCACACCTAATATGAGGAAATACAATTCAGCAGACACACGTCATCTACGCATAACGCAAATTTCTCTATATTTATGCATACATCTGAAAATTATCAATCAATTTGTTTCTTTATGTGCACCATTTAATTTTGCATATTTCTATATGTAATACATGATGATTATGTTGAGTACATGGCTTAAAACTTGTTATATTCAGTAGCGACGTTTGAAACTTGGCACGCTCGCCCAGCTCGGACATGGGGCGGGGCGCTGTTTTTGCCTGGCCGTAGTGAAGGGGTTAATTGAACAACTTAAAAGGTCATGAATTAGTTCTATAATAAGTGTTCACTGCACTTTTTCAGTACTTGGCCTGATATTTCATCTTGACCCATTGCCTTCTTACCATCTAATGATTTCAATAAGCCCAGTATCTATTCTTTATCCACTTATCTTTTCCATTCTTTTGACACTTCTCTCCTCATCTCTCTCTTCAAATTCTGTCTCATGGGTAAATACTTACTGAAAGGTTTCTTGTAAAATTTCACAGATTTCCTTTGTAATTTTCTCCATTCTTTATCTTTCTTTTTCTTTAATTCCAGACATCTTGTATTAAACCACTCTTTTTTCCCTCTTTTCTTTATCAGAATGTAGGGTACCCACTTTACTACACGTTCGTTATAAGTTTCAAGGAAGTACGTAGTCATATTTTTCTTGTACTTTTCTCAGCTTTTTCATATCTGGCCAATTTATTCTTACAAAAACGCTCACAAATTATTATACCTAGCTCTATTGTATTTTCTTCTTTTCTCTTTGTGGTTCTCTAATCCAGTCTCTACATTCTTCGTCAGTTTTTATTTGTAATACTTCATGGTCACTTTTTCCCAGTGGGCACTTGTGTTGCACTTCACTTAACAAGTCTGTTCCTTTAGTGAAAATTAAGTCCAACGCTACTGGTTCGTCTTCTCTAAATCTCGTCTCTTCCATTACCCACTGTGTCATGAGGTTTTCTGTGGCCAATTTTAATACCTAGCTCCCACTGTATTTTCTTCACCTTCCACTTCAAACTTTCCCCATCTTTTAAATTTGACATTTTTAGTTAGTCTCCTGTTAGGATTACATTTTTGCTATTTTTAATAATATCCTCTAATTCTTTATTTGTACCATCTAATAGGTTGTTATAAATTTCACTTCTCTAGCTTGCTGTGTGTAGGGGCATATACATCATTATTTTCAGTTTTTCACTGCATTTTAATTGTAAGAAAACACTTAAAATTATCATATTTTCTGGTCCTGTTCTCACTTTTAAATCTGTTTTTACCAATATCAGTACACCACCACCACTCTTTCCTATTCTGTCTTTTCTATATACGTTAATTGCAGTCCTCTATCCCATCATTTTTTTTAGCTTTTGCTAGTTTTGTTTCAGGGATGCACATTACATCTGGTTTAACTTGTTCAGGTAGTCTTTTAATAGTAGCTTTTTATATATAGCACAAAGGTGTCCTTCGCAGTTTGACTGGTGTACGTACTTTTGGAATAATACTTTAATGTCAACCCCCAGAGTAAGTTGGGTGTAATTTTGTGGTGGTAGCTGTACTGTTAAGTGCATTTCAGTGGTTAGCATCCTTAAATAAGAATTTGCAGGCCTTGGTTCGAATCCTGGTCCGGGCAATCAGTGTGCAGCTCACCTTGCTGCTCCTCCTTCCCTTCAGACTGGTCATTCTGTAAGTACATACACTTGTCCACCCAGCAGTGAATATATGCCCAGTATTACTTTGGATTATGTCCATCCTCCCAGGGTGGTCTGGTTTGGCACTAACAAGGGTGAATAGCCGAGGAGTTTAAAGACAAAGCCTTCAGATTAGGGACATGAGCTTCTGGATTAGTCGAGAAATATAGAAATCAGTAAAATTACACACACACACACACAGCTCACACCATTCTACCCAAGTCCTTTGATTATTGAATTATTTTTAATCTCAGCAATTGCATTCTCTGTACCTTTTAATGCAAACTTTTGCAGGTAAACTAACCTTGCAAAATTTAACTGTAGTTGATATAAACTATTTACTTTATACATTAAACTTTAATCAAAGTATACTTGACCTGTGCTCTGCTGCCACAATGTGATAAACAGAAAGGAATCCCTAGATATATCCCCCCTCCCCAGACCATGTTTTAAGAAATATTTAACACATACTCACATAGGGGGCTGAGAGGTCACGGTAAGAAGCTGAAAAAGGGAACATGTCTGAAGGATAAAAAGAAGTAGTTTCCCATACAGAAGTGTAAATGAGTGGAATGGTCTAAAGGAGGAAATTGTAAAACCGAGGAGTGTTCATCATGAAGGAGTTGGACAAATATAGACAAGGAGACATGACTATCCGAGCTTAGCTCAGGATCTGTAAACCACAAATAGGTAAACACAAACACACACACACACACAAAGGGATAATGTGAACACAGAAATCGAAGAAAAGTTGCCGATGGAAATGTAAGTACTCCTGTAGCCGGACCCACCTGGGTAAGATGCCGTTAGATAGGGAGAGCGAGGCTGATGCCTTTCCTGGATTTTCGCCGGCCCAAATCACAGCCCTGGGAATGTGGACAACCATCACATGATTGTAGAAATAAATCAATGTCTCTAGGAAGGAGGTAAGGGGTTTGAGGGAGAACTTGAGAAACTTTGTTGACATTGTGCATGATCTGAAGAAGGAGCCAGTTGCCAAGGGGGAAGAAGTCAGAAAACTAAGGAAGGAAAACTAAAAACTGAAAAAGGGTAATGCCAGTGATGATAACATTGAAGACAAGATAAAAGCAATGATCAAAGAGGAAATATTGAAAAGGGTAAAGGTAAATATTGACAGTGTAGTTGACATGTAAAATAAGATTAAGAAATTAGTTTATGTATAAATAAATGTATGGGAAAAAGAAAAGGAAAAGGAAGTTTCAAAGAAATCCTGGAACAACAAGAAAGGGAAAGAAAAGTGGAGATGGAGTGTGAGGTTGTCCAGGTAATGAGAAATAAGGAAAACTAGGTTTGAGAATTAGCAGAAGAGTGTGATAATCATGAGTGTTAAGGAGGAGGAAATCTCAATGAGGGCACAGAGAGATATGAAATCACTTAAGTGACGAGCCACTGTGTCAAGGCCAGAAGATTCAGATGGTTATAAGACTGATTAAAGAAAGGAGAATGTTGGCAACTACCTTATTTTGCGACTGAGAAGACATGGGATACGAGTGGCACGCCGATGACCAGTCGTCGGCTAACTGTATGGCGGCCGCCAGCTTACGCACTCCTCGTTCCTTTATAAAGGTGCAAAGGTCTGGGAGAAGGGAGGAGATAAATTGATCCAGCACCATGAAATCCATGAGAGAAACGAAAATGAGGTCAATATTACAAGCCTCTAACCACTGTTCAAAGGAGCGGCCAAGGTGAATGCTGAACTGTTCGTAAGTTTCTCCTGGCTGAATCTTACTCAACCGGAAGTCCACTCTAAAGCTGTTGGGAGTCTTACAAAAGCTCTTCAGCAGGGACTTCTTCAGATAGTCAGCAACAATCTCAGGAGAAAGTGAAGTATAAATGGTTGCAGCTTTACCAGACAATAGGGCTCCTAATCTTACAGCATATGCGTTCTTATCAACCTTTAAAAGTTCAGCTATCCTCTCGAATCTACAAAGATAAGAAGCAAAGTCATCTCCATCCTTATAAGCCGGTAAACGAGGTCTGTCAACACACTCACCGTCAGAACAAGGAGGAGCAGACTTACTCGAAGCGGCGATCCGAGCCATTTCAAGTTCTTTCTCTGCCTGAAGCTTCGCTAACTCGAACTCCCTTTCTTCTTTCCTCTTCTGTTCTTCAAACTCCTCTTGCCTCTTCTGTTCTTCAGTTTCCTCTTGCCTCTTCCATTCTTTCCTTTCTAAAGTGCGGTTCACACAGGCAAAGTTTCCTTATGTTGCGGCCCAAATTTGAATGGAAAATGGATACCGGCACCCTTGGTGGATGGAAGTGACCGCCTTCCCGTGGCTCCGTGACGACGGTGATCTTTCTCCTGTTGTGGCCTTCTCACATCAAAATTACAGTCATTATAATGTCTGACGAGTTGGTGTGGCCCAAAAGTGTAGTGAAATCCCTGTGCGAGTTTATAGAAGAGCATAGATGTCAGAAAAAGGCCAAAGGCAACCCAAAAATGAGCCAAGAAGGCCAAATGCACCACATAAAGGAGCCAACAACTCCCTGCACGGTCCAAAAACACCGAATATACTATAGCCCATGTTTTTTTTTTACTCTACATAAATATAACCAACCAGAACGATAGCGTTTGCTGGATGGAAAATGATCATAATATATTATATTTCAGTACTCAATATCCCACCAACATATGCCTGGCTTATTCATGAACACAGGTCACAATTGATAGGAGGCCTAAAATTACATCAGACACGTCAAAAAACAAAACTTGCGCCAAAAATCAGCCGTGGACCTGGTGGTCACAGGTGGTGTTTGTAAACACTAGCTAGTGCGAGACTGGCCGCAAGGTGCGCTGCTGCTCGCAGGAGCAAACTCCAGTATCGTGTGAACAAGTGGTCCAGCAAAGCAGGATGAAGCTGCCGAGGAAACGGGAACAGGCGATACCGGCACCGAGGAAGCTTAAGCTGTTCGAAGCTGGACATCCTGACAAGAGCTACTGGAAAGATTAAATCAGACAAACAGGCAATCAAAGCCACAATAGAAAACAACCGGAAGGACACTCTCCCGGGACAGCACGAACCCACAAAGATCCGAACACAGTGCAAAACAGACTGTCTCCACATAAATAGCAAATCACCAGTGCAGCAAACAAGCTAGCGACTAAAACAAGTACCGATGGGAATACTGTAACAACCACCAGAGATGGGCAAGTGCGGTACTTAGTGCGGTAGTACCGCATCACAAAAAGAGTACCGCACTACGGCGCTACCGCAATATTTCTGAAATTGCCGCACTACCGCGGACCGCACTAAAAATCATGCGGTACTTTTTTGCGGTACTTTGAAAACTATCGAAGACTGCACTACTGCTCACATAATTATTATTATTATTTTTTTTTTACAGTGAATCGGACTCAATCAGTCAATTGGTATCAGTCATCAGAATCAGTGATTCAATCATTCTGACTTTTCAGTTATTGTTCAAAATTAAATACTAAATAGACAGACTAAACTACTACACTGCGAGTCTTTTTTAACCCGCGCGGTGCCGGCCATTTCAATCCTGGACCCGTCCGTGGTGCCGGCCAATTTTTCATTGTACTATTTTAAACATGTTTCCTTTGTTTGGATAGCCAGGATAGGCACTGAAGTATTTTTTATTTTGACTACCGCTACCGCAGTACCGCACATCGCGTACCGCACTGGAAAAGAAAAAAAATGGTACCGCACTACCGCAACCGCACTACTCCGGAAAAAGTACCGCACTACCGCAACCGCACTACTGATTTTTCAGTACCGCGCCCACCTCTGACAACCACACGGCGGTAACGTGTTGCAACAAATACTCACTTCGGGGCCAGGACAGTGAGTGCGCGCTCACGGCGACTTAAGGGGACGATCCAACACCCTATTTTTTAGAAATTGTTTGATAAATATCGAAAATAAGTTATATGTTCTGGCACGATCGTCTATGCATAAGCTATCAAATGGCAGTTTTTATTTCTTTCCCCAGCGAATTTTAATGTCCCACCGAGACTGAGTTTAAATGCCTAATAACGGGGTGTGACGAGCCGGTTCTAGTGCGGGTGACCGGAATCGTTTTGCTCCATTATTTTCGATAAATATGACAAAATAATGACATACTAATATATTTTCGTGCATCTGGCAACTTTCCCCCGATCCACCACGGCTTTCCTGATTCCCACTCAGTTGAACTGGTGCCTCAGGGAATACTGCTTTTTTTACATTGCGATCTTCCTTCATGACCTCTTGGTAAGGCATTAGAGCAGTTACTTTTGCCATGAAGCCTTTCACTGACATCAGGTCAAGGCGGAAACGGCATGTAAAGAAAAACCGCAGAGTGGCAGCTCATACAAGGAAAACAAATGCTACACGCCAACACTCAAGTTCAAGGTCAAGCGACTCCCCCACTACAAGATCCCTCACCACCACCACAACCACCAAATCAATCGTTTCATTCAAAAGTATGGTTGAAATGCATGGAAGTCAAATATGCAGGACACTTTAGAGTGAAATTGCTACCCAAGTGACAGTGATAGAACACAGTTTTGGCCATGACAAGTGTCATCCACTTACAAGCATGTTGGGAACAAACATCAATATAGAAAAGGATTGAAACGCGGAAAGCAAAGAAGAACTACCACTCCAATCAATGACAAAAGAAAAAGAAAAGCAGATGACACTAAGCAATGAGTATAAACCAGGCGAGTTTGGAAGATCAAACCTGGCAACAATTATAATGACTTGGCGCGTCGCGATACTTCGGCTCAGAGTGGTTAATACCTTTGAAAGGGAGAGCCAGGAGTCCCATCATTAGATAAATGCATTGATTTGTGATTAATCAACCCTGAGGAATCAAACAATAACAAGTCTGGGACATTATACTGTTTTTGATTGCAGTATGAGACGAAAATGGAAAAAACCTTTAATCGCCGTTTTCTCAAAACTAGAGTAGTACACCCATAAAACGTATCTCCTCTAGTTTTAGCGCGACTGCTATACAACTTTTGAGTTAGGAGCTAGACATGTTATAGAACAAAGTGGTAAAAAAATCTATCAATTTAATCTCTTTATTGCATAATACAGTAAAATACATTATAGAATGCAAATTTTCTCATTTTATTTTGGAACTAAATGAAATAAAATTAAAAATATTCTTTAAAGACTTTGTTAAGAAGGTTATAAAGTATTTTGTGTGAGAAGGACAAGAAGAACGGTGCATAACTGACGTAGGAGGTCGATTTCAAAATTATTAAAAAAAAAAAAAAAAAATGATTCATTCGATTTTTGTGGTATGATGATCAGGGTACCATTCTTCATTATATACATCGAAATCAAGACCCTAGGCCTAGTTATAAGAAACAGGCGGATGCTTCCTTTAAGGGGAGGTTTCCACTTGGGTTTTTCCCATCTTAAATGGCTTGTCTTTTTTTTCAATTCTCCTCCCTTATATCTTAACCGATTTGCTTCATTCAAGAAGCATTTTATTCAGGAGAGATGAGGGGAAAAGTTGGAGTTGTTTATTGTTAATAAAAAGAAAAAAAAATTTCTTGTTCTATGAAACAATTTTTTTTTTCTAAAAATCAAAATGAACTTCAGAGAAAATCTAGCAGACTCTCAGTTGTTCCTTTTGTATTGTTTCATAACCCTGAAGTATTGAAACTAGTATAACAGTAAATGCCTAGGAGGAGATATTTTTTAAAGTGCAAAATCATGGTTTTGGGATATCAAGCGACGAAGTTTAAATATTTTTTGAATTTTACCTATTCCACCTAGGGACTTGAAATCCACAAGATATATACATCAGGATTTGAAGAAAAGGCAGACATGGTTTCCCTTACTTACTTTCATTGATTGTGTAAAGAGGCTGCTTTTTTACCCAAGGTTTAGTCTTTTTTATGGGGTCATAAATCCATGTACTCGAATTTTATCATATTTCGCCGTATTTCAAAATAAAAACAAATGTTCTACTGTGTAATATCAATAAAACATAATTAAAAAAGAAATTTGAAGCGGATACACGAGTTTTTTGTTGGATTTATGAAAACAAAATTATATAAATCGATTTTTCACGGATAAATAGGAAAAATATTAGTGACTGCTTAAATTTCCCATTTTCTTAGCAAGTGGTGAGAGAGAACCTAAGAGTTTCATGACAGACCAAGTATAAAAATTCTAAAATAAAAAGGGGTGAAAACATGGGTTGCAGCCCGTACCGCCGCGCGGAAGCTCATTCCAGCACGTTGCGATGCATCTTGCATACCACTGTATTATTTTTTCATCAGATTCATTCATATACCAAAAGAATGAGAAAAAATCACAGACTTTTATAGGCCAATAATAAAAAAAAAATGATTTTTTTTCCCTTAAGGGGTCAGCAGAGACCTGGAACATATAACCTTAGAAATCAGTGAGGTATAAAGTATAATCCTGGCGAGGTCGCCACAATGTTAAGGCCAGAAGCATCAGATGGTTGTCAGACTGATTAAAAAAAGGAGAACTACTTCAATCGAGTCCAAGGATGATTATACCTTCACCATGTTTCTAAGGAAATATGAACAAAACAAGCAAAAAGTGTGAGTGTAGGCTAAACATGTTAACAGAAGTCCAATACACCTCCCGTAACTAGACTGGGACAGGACACAGTTGACGCGGCAGCTCGACCGGCTGTTGCGAGTCGTTCCTCGATCGGGTGGTTAGACAGCGGCTTGCAGTCCCCGAGAAACACGTCGTTAGTGTAGACGGTTGAGCCAGCAGAGATGGACTGCTACTTGAAGACGTCACTCGATGGAGTCGGACGCGCTCAGCAGAATGGCAGCTGCATGAAGACCCGAAGATGGTGACGCAAGGGTAGACGGGTGAGCCAGCGAGACGGACGGGTTGTGTCGGCCCGGTGTGGAGACTTGGAGCTTGGTGGCACCGGGACTGTGGAGAGCTTGGTGGCACCGGGCGGGGATTGAACTCGCGTCCTCCTGAACGCGGTGCTGTTACTCTGTCGACTCAGCCACAGTGTGTGTGTGTGATATAGATATATATATATATATATATATATATATATATATATATATATATATATATATATATATATATATATATATATATATATATATATATATATATATATATATATATATATATATATATATATATATATATATATATATATATATATATATATCACACACACACACACACACACACACACACACACACACGCACGCACACACAGTGTATACGGTATATATTGTTGTGCTGGAAGCTTCCCCCGGCGACCATAGGCTTTTAGAAGGCTCCTGGAGAAACGAGCAAGGGGGCGGGGAGCAAGGCGAGCCGTCCGCGCCAGGGGCGGCCAGGCGCCAGGCGGGAAGTGTTGCCAACTCGCACATATTTTTGCTACATGTTCTTGTATGATCTAAAATATACTGTAACATTCTAGACTGTACTGTTCTGGATATATATAGGAGAAGAGGGCGAGAGAGAGTCAGTCCCAGTCATAGTAAGCTAGTGGTCAGTGAAGAGTCAGAGTGAAGTGTACTACTAAGGAAGAATATTAAACTACTGAAGCTGTGCAAAGTGTTTACATATCTCCCTCCCACGGAGTCTTGTGACGGCGACACGGAACCCAAGTAATACGTCCGGCATAACACTGGTGTCAGGAGTGTAGCCATTTGTTTTTTCGCCATGGAGACTCGTTCCCAAGCTGCCCAGAGGGACGACATGTTGACTGAACTTTTGGAAGCCTTGAGACTACAGGGGGAGAAACAAGAAAGAGCACAGCAACAACAAGAAAGAACACTCTAAGAACTCAAAGAACAACAAGAAAGAGCACACCAAGAACTCAAAGAACAACAAGAAAGAGCACACCAAGAACTCAAAGAACAACAAGAAAGAGCACAGCAACAACAAGAAAGAGCACAGCAACAACAAGAAGGAACACTCGAAGAACTCAAAGAACAGCTAGAAGATCGCTTCACAGGATTACAGCTACAGCTTAAAGCAGTACAAGATGGAAGTGAGTCAGTGCGAAGAGAAATGACTGATGTGACCACGAAGTTAGGACAACGCCTGATAGAAGTGGAGAAAGAACACACAAATCTTCAAAAAGAGATGGAGGTGGTACGGGAGACGACACACAAAGAAATATTAGAAGTGCAGGGAAAGGTGAACCGTACTGAACAGGCAATTTGTGACGTAAGTAACAGAGTGAAGGCCCTTGAAGACTGCTCGGCTGGAAACGGACAGCCAGTGCCTGCAGGGGCTAGTTGTACCCAAGATGCTTCTCCTACGCAAGTCCGGGGTAGTTTGAGCCCTGTTTCGCCTGAGTTTATCCCCGCAAGAAGTTCCGCCAGCCCCATGAGTCTGCTGGGTTCGCCTGTTAGAAAGAAGCCTCAGGAGTTTGATGGCAAGGTCTCCTGGGAGGCTTACCGCGCTCAGTTTGAGCTGTTGGCAGCTCGGAATGGATGGGATGACCAAGAGTGCTGGCCACTAGCCTGAAAGGGGCGGCGCTGGAGGTCCTTGCTCAGCTCGACAATGCGACAAAGGGCAGCTACAGCGGGCTGGCACAGGCGCTGGAGCAACGATATGGGACCAAGCACCAGAACGAGCTCTTCAGGGTTAGGTTCAGAACCCGCAACAGGAGGCGCAGCGAGTCTCTTCAGGAACTCGCTCAGGACCTTGAGAGCATGGCGCACAAGGCATACCCAGGTGCCACCCCTGACCTGCTGACGGTTTTGCTGCGTGATCAATTCATCGATGCCCTGGACAGCCCTCAGCTGAAGATACAAGTGAACCAAGCTAAGCCAACATCAATGCAGGAAGTTCTGGCACGTGCCATGGAGTTTGAGTCCTTTGTTAGGTCTAGCTTGTCAAGCTTCAGGGACGACTCGACTTCTGGCTTTAGGGCACGAAAGGGCGCTGTCAGCGACACAGACAGGTTCCAAGGAACGTGCTGGTACTGCGAGAAGGTTGGGCACAAGGAGAACGAATGCTATAAGAGGAAGAAGGAATATGAAGGTGGCGCTAAGAAGAAGCCCAGAGAAGGACCCAAGTGCTGGACCTGTGGAGAAAAGGGGCACTGGAAGAATGAGTGTCGGAAAATGTGCCCCAACGAGGGACCACCACTCGGGAAACTAAGAAGGACTGGTTCACGGGGGCAACGACCAGTCTGTCCTGTACATGCCCCGAAGATATCAGTGTGCAGGAGAACCACCATGACAAGCTGCCAAGTGGAGGGGAAGGTTGACGGAGTGTTGTGGCCTGTGGTCGTCGACACAGGCTTGGAACGCACATTGGTGCGGCCTGACGTGGTGAGTCATCGTCGGCTTCCTAAGACGCCGCATCGACTGTGCGGAGTCACAGGACACTACGCAGAGCTCAGAGGCCCAGTGGACGTGAAGTTTGAGCTCGGAGGAAAGGAAGAGTTCCTCTCTGTCTACGTGGCCGACATGGACGACCCCTGCATCCTAGGTATGGATTATCTTGTCTCCCACAGGTGCGAGCTGGACTTCCGAGCTAAGCAGCTGACTGTAGGAGGAAGGAGGGTGCCACTGACGACTGTGAACAAGGAAGACCTGCCAGTGACGGTCAAGCGCACCACCATTATTCCTCCGAGGTCGGAGATGCTGTTACCCTGTCAAATTACGGGTGCCCCCCCGGCTAGCCTGTGTGTGGTAGAGAGTGGAAGTCGATGCCCGGTAGAAAACGGGGTGATTGTAGGAAGTACTTTGGTAGACCCTGCTGCAGCGGAAGTGCCTGTCGTCGTGGCCAATGTCTCCTTCAGTCCAAAGAAAATAGAACAAGGGACCATGGTGGGGTTGTGCCAGGAGATCGACCAGAAACCAAGAACCTGTGTCTGCAGGAGAACCCTGACGAAGCCCCAGGAGGAGCTGCCCGACTACCTGTGCGACCTGTTTGACAGGAGCTCCAAGTGTCCAGAGGAGCCCCAAGTGGAACAGCTCAGGGAGCTTCTCGTGAGGAATGCAGATGTGTTTTCCACAGGAGACCTGGACTTGGGGTGTACGGACCTGGTAGAGCACCACATCAACACAGGTAGCCACCGCCCAGTGAAGCAAGCTCCTCGAAGGATGGCACCAGCCCGTCGCAAGGAGATGGATGAGGTAATGGATGATCTCCGGCAACAGGGGTTAATCGAGCGGTCCAGCAGCCCGTGGGCGTCTGCTGTAGTGCTCGTCAGGAAAAAGGACGGTTCCCTCAGGTGCTGCGTGGACTACCGAGCCCTCAACGATCTCACCATCAAGGATTCATACCCACTCCCACGGATCGACGACACGCTCGACGCCTTTGTGGGCTCCAAGTGGTTTTCAACACTGGATATGAAGTCTGGGTATCATCAAGTCAAAATGGCGGAGCAGGACAAAGAGAAAACAGCCTTCTCCTACGGTCAAGGCCTGCGGCAGTTTAAGGTCATGCCCTTTGGCCTGTGCAACGCGCCGGCCACGTTCGAGCGGCTGATGGAGAGGGTGCTGGAGGGACTTCACTGGAAGACGGCACTCATCTACCTCGACGACGTGATCGTCTTTGGCCAGACCTTCGAGCAGGAGATGGAAAGGCTATCAGAGGTTTTCGCCCGGTTTAGAGCTGCACACCTTAAGCTTAGCCCGAAGAAATGCTGTCTATTCCAAAAGGAGGTTCAATACTTGGGACACATCGTGAGCGAGGCTGGAGTACGCACTGATCCTGAGAAGGTGGCTGCGGTAAGGGACTGGCCGACACCCACCAACGTGAAGGAGCTGCGGAGCTTCCTCGGGTTGTGCTCATACTACCGCAGGTTTGTGAAAGGCTTCGCTACGATTGCTGCACCACTGCACCTCCTGACGAAGAAGGGGCGCAAGTTTGAGTGGACAGCGGAAACTCAGGTTGCCTTTGAGAAGCTCAAAGAGGCCCTCATAAGCTCGCCCGTACTCACCTACCCAGACCCCTCTAAGCCTTTTATACTGGATTGTGATGCCAGTGATGAGGGGATTGGTGGAGTGCTGTCCTAGGCATGTGCCGACATGGAACGGGTTGTGGCCTACTTCAGCAAGAAGCTCACCCCAGCCGAGAAAAACTATTCCGTGACCCGGAAAGAACTCCTGGCAGTAGTCAAGAGCCTTGACTTTTTCCATGCTTACCTGTACGGTGCAACTTTCACCATCCGCACGGATCACGCTGCATTGCGGTGGTTGAAGTCACTGAAAAACCCCGAGGGCCAGCTTGCTCGCTGGATAGGTAAACTAGAGCAGCATCACTACACTATTGTGCACCGATCTGGGCTAATACACGGTTACGCGGACAGCTTGAGCCGGCGCCCCTGCCTACCTGAGTGTCAACATTGCCTCCAGAGGGAAAGCGTCCAGAATATGTGCCGCCGCACTACAGTGGAACAGACAGCGGAGGTGCCATGGGAAGACATGGTAAAACTTCAGCGGGAGGACCGAGATCTGAGACCAATTATGGAGTGGCTGAGTCAGTCGTCAACGCGACCTGGGTGGGAAGTCATCTCGAGAGAAAGCCCTACCACCAAGAATTACTGGACTCAGTGGGACACTCTTCGGATGGACGACGGGGTGTTGCAGCGACGCTGGGTCTCTCATGATGGTCTTGACCACTACTGGTCCACGGTGTTACCTGTGAAGTCCCGGGAAGGCGTCTTGAAAGAAATGCACGACAGCATCACCAGCGGACACCTTGGGGTAAAGAAGACACTGAGTCGCCTGCGCCAAAGGTTCTACTGGGTTGGCATGAGGAAGGACGTGGAAGAATGGTGTCACGCGTGTGAGGTGTGCTGTGCAAAGAAGGGCCCCAAGAAGCGTCACCGTGCCCCATTGCAACTATACCAGGTTGGAGCCCCCATGGAACGGGTGGCAGTGGATATAGCAGGACCCTTGCCTCTGACGACGAACGGAAATAGGTACATCTGCGTCACAATGGATTACTTCACCAAGTGGCCGGAAGCCTACGCCATCCCTGACCAGGAAGCCACTACCATCGCCAAGGTTTTGGTGGAGGAGTTCTTCTGTCGCTTCGGTGTGCCTAACGAGCTCCATTCCGACCAGGGAAGGAATTTTGAGTCAACAGTCCTTGCTGAGTGCTGCAAGCTTCTGGGTATCAAGAAGACCCGGACCACCCCTCTGCACCCACAGTCAGATGGAATAGTGGAGAGGTTTAATTGGACGTTGGGCCAGGAGTTGGCCAAGCAGTGCAACAATGATCGGTCTTCATGGGATCAGAAGCTGCCTGCGCTTCTCATGGCCTACAGGTCTGCCGCCCACGAGACTACGGGGTATTCACTGGCAAAGCTGATGTTTGGACGTGAGCTGCGATTGCCGGTGGACCTACTGACAGGAAGGCCTCCTGGGGAAAGCCTTCCAAGGGACGCCTCCAGTTTTGCCCGTCAACTAGAGGAACGGCTGGAAGAGGTGCACCATCAAGTCCGTGGTGCCTTGAAATTCTCCGGGGAGGCTATGAAGCGCGGTTACAATATGAGGGCAAGCCACGTTGACTTCAAGGAAGGAGACCAAGTCTGGCTTTACAACCCGCAGAGGAAGAAAGGACAGTCTCCGAAGTTACAGAGCCCCTGGGAAGGCCCTTACACTGTGCTAGAACGCCTCTCTGACGTGACTTACCGAATCCGGAGAACGGAAAGGACCAAGCCGAAAGTTGTCCACGTCAACCGCCTATGGAGGTACCACGGTCCGGGAAACTACACCTGGAACAACTACAGACACCCACCAGCCGACGAAAACGAAAGGGACGTCCAGGACCGAGAGGAGGTCGACGACGACATAGGCCTTCTGGACCTTTCAGCCGAGGGAGATAACCTCCCGGCTTCGGCAGATGTTCCAGGGACACCCCAAGAAGCGGACGACGACGAGGCGCACCAGGAGACAGACGTGCAGGAGGCACCGAGCAGAAGACAGAGACAACGCAGGCGTCCACAGCGATACGACGATTATTATGTTTTTGATTAATTCTCTTACGTTTGTATATAGTTAAGTGTGTGATCGGGACGATCACAATTAAGAAGGGGGGGATAGTGTTGTGCTGGAAGCTTCCCCCGGCGACCATAGGCCTCTAGAAGGCTCCCGGAGAAACGAGCAAGGGGGCGGGGAGCAAGGCGAGCCGTCCGCGCCCCGCGGGGCGCGGCCAGGCGCCAGGCGGGAAGTGTTGCCAACTCGCACATATTTTTGCTACATGTTCTTGTATGATCTAAAATATACTGTAACATTCTAGACTGTACTGTTCTGGATATATATAGGAGAAGAGGGCGAGAGAGAGTCAGTCCCAGTCATAGTAAGCTAGTGGTCAGTGAAGAGTCAGAGTGAAGTGTACTACTAAGGAAGAATATTAAACTACTGAAGCTGTGCAAAGTGTTTACATATCTCCCTCCCACGGAGTCTTGTGACGGCGACACGGAACCCAAGTAATACGTCCGGCATAACAATATGATAAAGATGCCTTTATTTCGTTCATAGGAACATTCGTGATGAGGAACATAGATTGAAAAGCAAATAGTACCTACATAAAAAAATAATGATAATA
Source organism: Eriocheir sinensis (assembly GCF_024679095.1). NCBI lineage: Eukaryota > Metazoa > Arthropoda > Malacostraca > Decapoda > Varunidae > Eriocheir > Eriocheir sinensis. Next base: position 16,139,474 of record NC_066548.1, read on the forward strand.
GCAACAACAATGATAAACTGTAATAATAGCAGTAATAACAGTAATAATTATAATATTACTATAATAAATAATTTATAGTAATTATAGTAATTGTACTACTAATGATAATGATGATAATGTTACGCCACACCAAATGTTACACCACCGGCCCGCACACCACACTCCACAGCACGAGCAGGCAGTGTACACTGGATCTCAAAAGTATCGGTGCAGAGGGTGCCCGATGCCGTCCGAAAACGTTCACACAGGTGCTGGTGTTGTGGGTGGGAAGGGTTGGTATGTCTGACTGTGGCTAATTCGGAAGGTCAGAATCACTGGGCTCATGGCTCGGAACAGTGTTCACGAAAGCCTAACATAGTCATTGTCGGCCAACAACGTCTGTCAGTTACGATGGAGAACTCAGAGTCAACGCGTGGAGCTATCGTTGCCCTACATTAAATGGGCCACACCAATTCTGATATTGCGCGGCAGCTTCGTATCCATCGCAACACAGTAGCAAGGTGGATACGGCGACATGAAAACACTGGTGAAATAGAAGACATGCCACAAGTCGGCCGGTCACGCTGCCCCTCCCCCCCCCCCACCCCAAGAACGATCAGGTAAATTAAGTGATTGACATGATACACTGCCAGTAGAATACTAATTATAGTTATATGAGGCATAATGATGACATGCTAGTGTGTACACGATGTTGACAATGTTACGTAATACCGCTAACCATCAGCCGTCTGTATCTTTATTTGTGTGTTCCTTTATTGTTTACTAGGCCATAGTAAATGCCAGTGCCGCTGCTTCAAAAACGTCGACGTGCTCCTGGACAAGCCTTCACAGCTGAACTGGCCGCATCCATGCCCAGACGGCTGAATGCTGTGTTAGGAGCGGGTGGAGGATATACTCAAAATTGATAATTAATAAAGTTTTGAAAACATGTTACTCGTTTCCTGACCATATGACACATTATACTATAAATATAGTCTTATTAGAGCATATCGTAATATAGTAAATTAATGTGCCTAATGGATCATATTATTATAGCGAGCCAACTACCTATTCATCAACAATGCATAGGTATTGCACAGTGCATTTCGTATAGGTGATGTGTTAACGTGGCACATGACGCTTTAGGCATATGTATTGCACAGTGCATCTCGTAGGTGATGTGTTAACGTGACACATGACGCTTTAGGCATATGTATTGCACAGTGCATCTCGTAGGTGATGTGTTAACGTGACACATGAGGCGTTAGATGTATTGACACAAGATAAGAGTCGTTGTTTATCACATGCTAGCACTATCAGCGCATAATGATGGCCTTGTATACGTAACCACCAGTGTGAACCATATTACCGTATATCTGTCTCCCATGATAAATTACCAACGTCACACTGTATGACCAATGTCTGTTTCTATAAACACTAAAATAAGCTATATTATTATATAGTAGGAAGGGGATATCGGTACTGGTAGTTGTATGGCATCTCTGGACATCAGGGCTATCAACATGTGATACGTCGGACACCAACATTTCACTGACGATCGAACTGTTGTCCAAAATGTTTCACGCACATTGTGCACCGATACTTTTGCGATCCGGGTTCCGCGGTCAAGATGCCAGCTCTCGCCATACGGCATCTCGTTTTCTGTGCAACACTTACGCCAAAAACGCCCTAACGCATGCAATTGGTCATAGTGGGTCATGCAGCCCACACATAGCTCAGCGTTGGCAGTATTAACGAAATGATTTGTGGTGGCGCGCGTTTCCGCCTTCAAGTGTTCCTTCCCGCTCTCTCAATCAAAATGGCGGGGACCTCCGCAGTAACTTTCCACTGGCCACTAACTGAATAATGACTCATGACACACATAAAATAACGTAAAAACAAATACAAATATACACATAAAATAATTTAAATTTGAAGGAAAATAAATATACAATATAAATCTGTAATGAAATATATATACAAAATACACATAAAATAGTGTAAATTTGTATCAAAATATGTATACAAATACACATATAATAACATAAATTTGATAAAATATATATATATATATATATATATATATATATATATATATATATATATATATATATATATATATATATATATATATATATATATATATATATATATATATATATATATATATATATAAAATACATAAATAATGTAAATTCATAAATCAAAATCAACAAAATACCAATAAAATAATATAAATTTGTGTGAAAATGAATTTACAAAATACACATAACATAACTAAGATTTGTATTAAAATATATACAATAATACCCAGTAATAATTGAAATTTGTATGAAAATAGATATACAAAATACACATAAAATCAGGAAAATTTGTATTGAAATACATATACAAAATACACATAAAATAATGTAGATTTGTATGAAAATATATAAACAAATGCACATAAAATAACGTAAATTTGTATGAAGTATATATACAAAATTATTAAATAATGTAAATATGCATAAAAAAAATATTTACAAACTACACATGGAATAATGTAAAATCGTATCAAAATAAATACATAGATTATCAATAAAATAATGTAAATTTGTATGAAAATAAAGATGCAAAATACCCATAAAATAACGCATATTTTTATAAAAATATATATACAAAAATACACATAGAATAATTAAATTTGTATTAAAATAAATATACAAAAAGCACATACAATAAGGTAAATTTGTATTGAAATAGATATGCAAAATACACATAAAACAATGTAAATTTGTTTCAAAATATATATTCGAATACACTTGAAATAACGTAAATTTCTATAAAAATATATATAGAAAATACATATAAAATGATGTAAATACGAATAAAAACATATCTACAAAATACACATAAAATAATGTAGATTCGTATCAAAATAAATAAACAAAATACCAATAAAAGAATATGTATTTGTATGAAAATAAATATATATCTATATAAATATAATTTATATATATATATATATATATATATATATATATATATATATATATATATATATATATATATATATATATATATATATATATATATATATATATATATATATATATATATATATATATATATATATATATATATATATATATATATATATATATATATATATATATATATATATATATATATATATATATATATATATATATATATATATATATATATATATATACATAAAATAATGTAAATGTTTATCAAAATATTTAAAGAAATACACATAAAATAACGTAAATTTGTATAAAAATATATAAACAAAATACACATTAATTAATGTAAATACGTATAAAAATATATACCAAATACACATATAATAAAGTAAATTCGTATCCAAATAAATAAACAATATACCAAGAAAATGTTGTAACTTTGTATGAAAAAATATATACAAAATACATATAAAATAACTCAAATTTCTATAAAAATATATGTACAAAAATGCATATAAAATAATTTAAATTTGTATGAAAATAAATATACAAAATTGTATTAAAAAAGATACAGAATACACATAAAATAATGTAAATTTATATAAAAAAACACAAATGCACATTTAAATGTAAATTTTAAATTACATTTGTGTATTTTTGTATATAGTTTTATACAAATTTACGTTATTTATTTATTTATTTATTTTTTTATTTTTTTACGTCTAGGCCTATTGCGCCGGCAGGCTTCTTCCCGGTGGATCCTGATAGTCGGTCCAAGGCTTCTTCCCGGTGGGTCCTGATGGTCTGCCCAGCCCGTTCTGGCGCAGACGAGTGTTTATAGTGGCGCCATCTTGCACTGGCTCATGCTGCCCTCCCGGAGCTCATCTTTAATCCTAGAATCTAGAATCCGGGTTGATAGGTGGTGTGGGTAGTTTTAATTCACTCGGCGGCGGCTGAAAAATCCCAGCTTTGTTGCGCCGGTCGGGGATTGAACTCGCGTCCTCCTGAACGCGGGGCCGTCTTGCTATCTGTTCAGCCACCGCCCACCCTACCTGTATATTTATTTCATAAAAATACACATTCTTTTATTGGAATTTTGTTTATTTATTTTGATACGAATTTACATTATTTCAGGTGTATTTTGTATATATATTTTTCAACGTATTTACATCACTTTATGTGTATTTTGTATACATATATTTTTATAGAAATTTATGTTATTTTATTTGTATTTGTATATGTATTTTGATACAAATTTACATTATTTTATGTGTATTTTGTATATATATATATATATATATATATATATATATATATATATATATATATATATATATATATATATATATATATATATATATATATATATATATATATATATATCAATTCAAATTTACCTTATTTTATGTTTATTTTATATATTTATTTTCATTCAAATTTGAATTATTTTCTGTGTATATTTGTATTTGTATTTACGTTATTTTATATGTATTTTGTATATATATTTCCATTCAAAATTACATTATTTTATTGTTATCTTGTTTATTTATTTCGATACGAATTTACATTATTGCAAGTGTATTTTGTATACATATTTTTATACGCATTTACATTATTTAATGTGTGTTTTGTATATAAATTTTCATACAAAATTACTTTATTTTATGTGCATTTGATTTTTTTTTATACAAATTTACATTATTTTATGTGTATTCTGTATTTTTAATACAAATTTGCGTTATTTTATGTGTATTTTGTATATACTTTCTTTACATATTTTCAATATTTAATGTATATTTTGTATATATATTTTTATACAAATTTACGTTATTTTATGTGTATTTGTTTATCTATTGTGGTACAAATTTGCAATATTTTATGGGTATTTTTTATATATATTTCAAAACAAATTTACCTAATTTTATGTGTATTTTGTATATCTATTTTCATACAAATTTAAAATATTTTTGGGTATTTTTGTATTGATTTTAATACAAATTTTATTATGTAATGTGTATTTTGTAAATCTATTTTCACACAAATTTAATTTTTGTATTGGTATTTTGTTCATTTATTTTGATATGAATTTTCGCTATATTATGTGTACTTTGTATATATATATATTTATACGTATTTACATTATTTAATGTGTATTTTGTATATATATATATATATATATATATATATATATATATATATATATATATATTTTTTACAAATTTATATGTATATGTATATATATATATATATATATATATATATATATATATATATATATATATATATATATATATATATATATATATATATATATATATATATATATATATATATATATATATATATATATATATATATATATATATATATATATATATATATATATATATATCTTTTTATTCAAATTTACATTATTTTATGTGTATTTTGTATATATATTTCATTACAAATTTACCTTATATTATGTTTATTTTGTATATATATTTGCATTAAAATTTAAAATATTTTATGTGTATATTCGTATTTATATTTACGTTATTCTTTATGTATTTTGTATAATATATTTTCATTCAAAATTACATTATTTTATGGGTATTTTGTTTACTTATTTTGATACGAATTTAGATTATTTCAAGTGTATTTTGTATACATATTTTTATACGAAATTATATTATTTAATGTGTGATTTGAATATATATTTTCATACAAATTTACTTTATTTTATGTGCATTTCTGTGTTTTTTTATTTAAATTTACATTATTTTATGTGTATTTTGTATTTTTTTTAATACAAATTTGCCTAATTTTATGTGTATTTTGTATACTTATTTTGATACAAATTTAAATTATTTTATATGCTTTTTTTGTACATGTATTTTTATAGGAATTTGCGTTTTTTTATGTGTATTTTGTATAAATTTTTTCATACAAATTTTCATTATTTTATTGGTATTTTCTTTATTTATTTTGAAACAAATTTACATTATTTAATGTGTATTTTGTATATATTTTTATACATATTTACCTTATTTAATGAGTATTATGCTTATATATTTCTATACAAATTTACGTTATTTTATGTGTATTTGTTTAAATATTTTGATAAAAATCTACATCATCTTATGTATTTTTTATATATATTTCAATACAAATTTAGCTTATTTTATGTGTATTTTGTATGTATTTTTTCATACAAATTTAAATTATTTTTGTGTATTTTTGTGTTTAGTTCTATACAAATTTACGTTATTTTATGTGTATTTTGTATATATATTTTCATACAAATACATATTCTTTTATTGGTATTTTGTTTATTTATTTTGATACGAATTTACATTATTTTATGTGTATTTTGTGTATATGTTTTTATACATATATACATCATTTTTATAGAAATTTACGTTATTATATGTGTATTCGTATATATATTTTGAAACATATTTACATTGTTTTATGTGAATTTTACATATCTATTTCAATAGAAATTTACTTTATTGTACGTGAATTTTGCATATTTATTTTAATACAAATCTAACTTTTTTAGATGTATTTTTGTATATATGTTTTTAAAAACTCTTCGTTATTTTATAGGTATTTTGCATATTTATTTTCATACAAATTTACATTATTTTATTGATATTCTGTGTTTTTATTTTGATACGATTTTACATTATTCTATGTGTATTTTGTATATATTTTTTATACATGTTTACATTATCTAATGTGTATTTTGAATATATTTTATAAAAATTTACGTTATTTTATGTGTATTTGTTTATACATTTTCATACAAATTTACACTCTTTTATGTGTATTTTGTATTTGTATTTCAATACAAATTTATCTAATTTTATGTGTATTTTGTATATCTATTTTTATACAAATTTACATTTTTTTGTGTATTTTTGTATATATTTTTAAACAAATTTTAGTTATTTTATGTGTATTTTGTATATTTATTTTTCCTACTAATATATATTCTTTTATTGTAATTTTGTTTATTTATTTTGATAGTTATTTACATCATTTCATGTGTATTTTGTATATATATATATTTTCAAAGAAATTTACGTTATTTTATGTGTATTTTTATATATATTTTGATACAAATTTACATAATTTTATGTGTATTTTGCATAGGTATTTCAATACAAATTCACCTTATTGTATGTGCATTTTGTATATTTATTTATACAAATATGCGTTATTTTATGGGTATCTTGCATCTTTGTTTTTATACAAATGTGTACATTCTTTTATCGATATTCTGTTGGTTTATATTGATACGATTTTACATTATTCTATGTGTATTTTGTATATATTTTCAATACATATTTACATTTGTTATTGAATAATTAAAGTATCTATTTTTATACAAATTTACTTAATTTTATGTATATTTGTTTATATATTTTGATACAAATTTACAATAATTGATGGGTATTTTATATATATATATATATATATATATATATATATATATATATATATATCAATATAGATATATATATATATAGAGATCTATATATATATATATTAAAAAAAAATTACCTAATTATATGTGTATTTTGTATATCTATTCTTTTTTACAAGTTTAAATTATTTCTGGGTATTTTTCTATATATTTTAATACAAATTTTAGTTATGTTATGTGTATTTGTAAATTTATTTTCGCACAAATTTATATTATTGTATTGATATTTTGTTTATTTATTTTGATACGAATTTACATTTGTATAATTTGTACAATTTGTACATATATTTTTATACGTATTTACATTAGTTAATGTGTATTTTGTATACATATTTTTATACAAATTTAAAATATTTCATATGTTTTTGTATATATATTTTGATACATATATACATTATTTTATATGTATTTTGAATATATATTTCATTACAAATTTACCTTATTTTATGTTTATTCTGTATATTTATTGTAATTTTATTTTATATGTATATTTATATTTGTACTTAATTTATTTTATGTGTATTTTGTATATGTATTTTCATTCAAAATTACATTATTTTTTTATATTTTATTTATTTATTTCGATACGAATTTAGATTCTTTCATGGGTAATTTGTATATATATTTTTATACGCATTAACATTATTTATGTGTGTTTTGTATATATATTTTTAAACAAATTTACTTTATTTTATGTGCATTTTGAAATTTTTTTTATACAGATTTACATTATTTTATGTGTATTCTGTATTTTTTAATACAAATTTGCTTTATTTTGTGTATTTTGTATATTTATTTTCATAGAAATATAATTTATTTTATGTGCATTTTTGTACATATATTTTTATAGAAATTTGCGTTATTTTATGTGTAGTTTGTATATATATATATTTTTATACAAATTTAAATTATTTTATTGGTATTTTGTTTATTTATTTTGATACGAATTTACATTATTATATGTGTATTTTTTAAATATTTTTTATACGTATTTATATTATTGAAAGTATATTTTGTTTATATATTTTTATACAAATTTACGTATTTTATGTGTATTTGTTTAAATATTTTTATACAAATTTACATTACTTTATGTATTTTGTATGTATATTTTAATACAAATTTAGCTTATTTTGTGTGTATTTTGTATATCTATTTTCATACAAATTTAAATTATTTTTGTGTATTTTTGTATATAATTTTATACAAATTTACGTTATTTTATTTGTATTTTGTATATATATTCTCATACAAATACTCATTCTTTTATTGGTATTTTGTTTATTTACTTTGATACGAAGTTACATTATTTTTTGTGTATTTTGTATATATATTTTATACATATTTACATCATTTATGTGTATTATATATATATATATATATATATATATATATATATATATATATATATATATATATATATATATATATATATATATATATATATATATATATATATATATATATATATATATATATATTTTTTTTCATAGAAATTTACGTTACTCTATGTGTATTCGTATATATATTTTGAAACGAATTTACATTGTTTTATGTGTATTTTCCATATCTATTTCGATACAAATTTACCTTATTGTATGTGCATTTTGTAGATTTATTTTAATACAAATTTATTTATTTCATGTGTATTTTTGTATATATATTTTTAGTAAATATGCGTTATTTTATGGGTATTTTGCATATTTATTTTCATACAAATTTACTTCATTTTATTGGTATTCTGTGTATTTATTTTGATAAGATTTTACATTATTCTATGTTTATTTTGAATATATTTTTTTGTACATATATACGTTATTTAATGTGTACTTTGTATATATATTTTTTAAAAAAATTACGTCATTTTATGTGTATTTTTTAAAAATATTTTGAAACAAATTTTCATTATTTTATGTATTTTGTATCTATATTTCAATACAAATTTAGCTTATTTTATGTGTATTTTGTATATCTATTTTCATACAAATTCAAATTATTTTTGTGTATTTTTGCATATAGTTTAAAAAAAAAAAATACGTTATTTTATGTGTATTTTGTTGATTTATTTTCATACAAATACATCTACTTTTATTGGTATTTTGTTTATTTATTTTGATGCAAATTTACATTATTTTATGTGTATTTTGTACATATATTTTTATACGTATTATTTATAATTTTATCTGTATTTTGTACATACCTTTTTAAAGAAGTTTACGTTATTGTATGTGTATTCGTATATATATTTTGAAAGAAATTTACATTGTTTTATGTCTTCTTTGCATATCTCTTTTAATTGAAATTTACCTCATTGTATGTGCATTTTGTATATTTATTTTAATACAAATTTAACTATTTTATGTGTATTTTTTTATATATATTTTTACAAAAATATGCGTTATTTTATGGGTATTTTGCATTTTCATTTTCATACAAATATACATTATTTTATTGATATTCTGTGTATTTATTTTGATACGATTTTACATTATTCTATATATATTTTGTATATATTTTTTTATGCATATTTACATTATTTAATGTGTATTTTGTACTTATACTTTTTAAAAATATGTTATTTCATGTGTGTTTATTTATATATTTTCATACAAATTTACATTATTTAATGTGTATTTTGTATTTGTATTTTCACACAAATTTAAGTTATTTTTGTGTATTTTTGTATATATTTTTATACAAATTTTAGCTATTTTATTCGTATTTTGTATATTTATTTTCCTACATATATACATTCTTTCATTGGAATTTTGTTTATTTATTTTGAGACGAATTTACATTATTTAATGTATATTTTGCATATATATTTTTATACGTATTTACATCATTTTATGTGTATTTAGTATATATATTTTCATAGAAATTTGTTATTTTATGTGTATTCGTATATATATTTTGATACAAATTTGCATTATTTTACGTGTATTTTGCATATCTATTTCAATACAAATTTACCTTATTGTATGTGCATTTTCTATATTAATTTTAATAGAAATTCAATTATTTTATGTGTATTTTTGTATATCTAATTTTATACAAATATGCGTTATTTGATGGGTATTTTGCATCTTTATTTTCATACTAATTTACATTATTTTAGTGATATTCTCTTGATTTATATTGATACGATTTTACATTATTCTATGTGTATTTTGTATATATTTTCTATACATATTTTCATTATTTAATGCTTATTTTGTATGCATATTTTTATATAAATTAACGTTATTATATGTGTATTTGTTTATATATTTTGAAACAAATTTACAATATTTTATGTGTATTTTGTATATACATTTTAAAATAAATTTACCTAATCTTATGTGTATTTTGTATATCTATTTTCATACAAATTTAAATTATTTCTCGATATTTTTGTATGTATTTTAATACAAATTTTAGCTATGATATGTGTATTTTGTAAATTTATTTTCACTCAAATATATATTATGTTATTGGTATTTTGTTGATTTATTTTGAAACGAATTTACATTATTTTATGTGTACTTTATATATATTTTTATACGTATTTACATCATTTAATGTGTATTTTGTATATATATATATATATATATATATATATATATATATATATATATATATATATATATATATATATATATATATATATATATATATATATATGTATTTGCAAATATATTTTGATACAAATTTACATTATTTTATGTTTTTTGTATATATATTTTCATACAAATTTAAATAATTTATGTGCATTTTTGTACATATATTTTTATAGAAATTTCCGTTATTTTATATGTATTTTGTATATATTTTTTCATACAAATTTACATTATTTTATTGGTATTTTGCTTATTTATTTTGATACGAATTTACATTATTATATGTGTATTTTGTATTTATTTTTTATAAGTATTTACATTATTTACAGTGTATTTTGTTTATATATATTTATAGAAATATATATATTTACGTTATTGTATATGTATTTCTGTAAATATTTTGATACAGATTTACATTATTGTATGTATTTTATATATATATATATATATATATATATATATATATATATATATATATATATATATATATATATATATATATATATATATATATATATATATATATATATATATATATATATATATATATATATATATATATATATATATATATATATATATATATATATATATATATATATATATATATATATATATATATATATATATATATATATATATATATATATATATATATATATATATATATATATATATATATATATATATATATATTTCAATACAAATTTAGCTTATTTATGTGTATTTTGTATATCTATTTTCATACAAATTTAAACTACTTTTGTGTATTTTTGCACATGGTTTTAAAATAATTTACTTATCTTATGTGTATTTTGTATATTTCTTTTCATACGAATACACATACTTTTATAGGTATTTTGTTTATTTATTTTTTATACGAATTTACATTATTTTATGTGTATTTTGTATATATATTTTTTTATAGAAATTTACGTTATTTTATTTTTATTCGTATATATATTTTGAAACAAATTTACATTGTTTTATGTGTATTTTGCGTATTTATTTGAATTCAAATTTACCTTATTGTATGTGCATTTTGTATATTTATTTGAATACAAATTTAATTATTTAATCTGTATTTTTTGTATATATATCTTTATAAAAATATGCGTTATTTTATGGGTATTTTGCATTTTTATTTTCATCCAAATATACATTATTTTATTGATATTCTGTGTATTTATTTTGATACGATTTTTCATTATTCTATGTGCATTTTGTTTATATTTTTATACATATTTACATTATTTAATGTGTTTGTATATATATTTTATAAAAATATGTGTTATTTCATGTGTGTTTGTTTATATATTTTCATACAAATTTACATTAATTTATGTGTATTTTGTATATATATTTCAATCGAAATTTACCTAATTGTATGTGTATTTGGTATATCTATTTTCATATAAATTTAAATTATTTGTGTGTATTTTTTATATATTTTTATACACATTTTATCTATTTTATTTGTATTTTGTATCTATTTTCCTACAAATATACAATCTTTTATTGGATTTTTAATTTTATTATACGAATTTACATTATTTTATGTGAATTTTGCATATATATTTTACGTGTTTACATCATTTTATTTGTATTTTATATATACATATATATATATATATATATATATATATATATATATATATATATATATATATATATATATATATATATATATATATATATATATATATATATATATTTTCATAGAAATTTACGTTATTTAATGTGTATTCGTATATATATTTTGATAGAAATTTACATTATCTTATATGTGTTTTGCATATCTATTTCAATACAAATTTACCTTATTTTATGTGCATTTTGTATATTTATTTTAATAAAAATTTAATTATTTTATTGATATTCTGATGATTTTATTGATACGATTTTACATTATTCTATGCGTATTTTGTACATATTTTCAATACATATTTACTTTTTTTAATGTATATTTTGTATATATATATATATATATATATATATATATATATATATATATATATATATATATATATATATATATATATATATATATATATATATATATATATATATATATATATATATATATATATATATATATATATATATATATATATATATATATATATTTATACAAATATACGGTATTTTTTGTGTATTTGTTTATTTATTTTGATACAAATTTACAATATTTTATGGGTATTTTGTATATTTTTCCTACTCACCCACCCTCTGACTCCTTTATGCCTGTTATTAAAATTCTTCCAAATTATGTTTTTAATCCCCTCTCTGGCCTCAACTCTAAAAAGGCTTATAGACCTGATGGAATGCCTCCTATTGTCCTTAAAAACTGTGTTTCCGTGCTGACACCCTGCCTGGTCAAACTCTTTCGCCTCTGCCCATCAAGATCTATCTCTCTTTCCTGCTGGAAGTATGCCTATTTACAGCCTGTGCCCAAGACGGGTGACCTTTCCAATCCCTCAAACTACCGTCCTATAGCTTTACTTTCCTGTCTATCTAAAGCTTTTGAATCAATCCTTAACCGGAAGATTCAAAAGCACCTTTCCACTTCTAACCTTCTATCTGATCGCCAGTATGGGTTCCGCAAGGGGCGTTCTGCTGGTGATCTCCTTGCCTTCCTAACTGACTCTTGGTCATCCTCTCTTAGCCGTTTCGGTGAAACCTTTGCTATTGCGCTAGACATATCAAAAGCTTTTGATAGGGTCTGGCACAAATCTTCGCTTTCCAAACTACCCTCCTACGGTTTCTATCCTTCTCTCTGTACCCTTATCTCAAGTTTCCCTTTTGACCGTTCTATATCTGCTGTGGTGGACTGTCACTGCTCTTCCCCTAAACCTATTAACAGTGGTGTCCCACAGGGTTCTGTCCTATCTCCCACTTTCTTTCTGTTGTTCATTGATGATCTTCTTTCCAAAACGAACTGTCCTATCCATTCCTACGCCGATGACTCCACTCTGCATTACTCTACTTCTTTTAATAAAAGACCCACTTAACAGGAACTTAACGATTCAAGGCTGAAGGCAACAGAACGCTTAGCCTGAGACCTTACTATTATTTCCGATTGGGGCAAGAGGAACATGGTGTCCTTCAACGCCTCAAAAACACAGTTTCTCCACCTATCCACTCGACACAATCTTCCAAACAACGATCCCCTATTCTTTGACAACACTCAGCTATCACCTTCTTCAACACTAAACATTCTCGGTCTATCCTTAACTCAAAATCTCAACTGGAAACTTCATATCTCATCTCTTACTAAATCAGCTTCCTCGAGGCTGGGCGTTCTGTACCGCCTCCGCCAGTTCTTCTCCCCTGCACAGTTGCTGTCCATATACAGGGGCCTTGTCCGCCCTCGTATGGAGTATGCATCTCATGTGTGGGGGGGCTCCACTCACACAGCTCTTCTGGACAGAGTGGAGGCTAAGGCTCTTCGTCTCATCAGCTCTCCTCCTCATACTGATAGTCTTCTACCTCTTAAATTCCGCCGCAATGTTGCCTCTCTTTCTATCTTCTATCGATATTTCCACGCTGACTGCTCTTCTGAATTTGCTAACTGCATGCCTCCCCCCCTCCCGCGGCCCCGCTGCACTCGACTTTCTACTCATGCTCATCCCTATACTGTCCAAACCCCTTATGCAAGAGTTAACCAGCATCTTCACTCTTTCATCCCTCACGCTGGTAAACTCTGGAACAATCTTCCTTCATCTGTATTTCCTCCTGCCTACGACTTGAACTCTTTCAAGAGGAGGGTATCAGGACACCTCTCCTCCCGAAATTAACCTCTGATTTTGGACACTCTTTTAATCTCTGTTCGGGAGCAGTGAGTAGCGGGCCTTTTTTTCTTTTTTTTTCTTTGCGCCCTTGAGCTGTCTCCTTAGCTGTAAAAAAAAAAAAAAAAAAAAAAAAAAAATTACAAAAGTAAACCCATATGGTAAAAATAATACACTGATATATTTTGTTTCATCTTTAATACACCAAGACATTTAAATTAACAAAACATCTCTAAATGTACGTAACAACGGCACAATGATATCTTTCAAATCGTTATTCAGAACCGATTCGTGACTGTCGTTCAATTTAGTTTCATTTTCTCGGTTGAGTGTGTATAGATTTGTTTTACGACGTCGTTCGATGATCCTGTTGACGCACTCTATCGTTTTAACGACAACAGGATGATCGTTTCGAAGGATGCAATTGTTCGTGTCCGATGTTCTGTCGTTGGCGAATGCCTTGAGATCGATTCTCACACACATCCATGACCGAGTTGACAAATGAAGTCAAATTGTACTGGTGAAAAATAAACAATAAATACGGACTTAACATTTTATTTTACTCTTACTGTCCGATACATTCCCATTCAGTCTTTCATACGGAGACATTTCTTCATTTGATTGATGATTGATTTTTTCATGCATGTCGAAGGTTTTGATCTGGCCTTACGAAACGAAAAACAAAACAATTAAAGATTACGTCAGCAACATATCCATCCAAGCATGCAACAAATCAAAAGAGGAACGGCGCAGAATCGGCTACGGGCAAACTGTCGAAGAAACAAACGTCATCGACACCAACGTGAAATATTTCCAGTGTGTGTTCAACCGGATATACGAATGCTTAATATGTGATGCAGTTAAATATTAAGTGTACAGATTGGAACGTCGACTCACATGACAAAGTCTAACGTGACGATGAACGTGTGTCGTACACAACTTATGCAATGCAACTTATGTGTCGTGGAGACACCCCAGCTATGGATTGTGGATGCGTCAGGCAATGCAACTGTGACATTCATAACGACAAGGTCTCACATTCACCAAAGTTGTCATCGTCACGTTTGCCTTTTTAAACTAAATTACAGTTGATAAAAATACGGTCTTCGGCGTAACGCTATTTAAGATCATCAAAAATATTAACTTGGACACCGCGTTGTGAACCACCAATAAAAATAGAGTCACTACATTCAGACACCTAGGTTTTAAACGAGTACGCCGCACACAGCTTACAGTTGGTGACAACAAACCCAGGTAGGGTGTAGAGAAATATGTGTCTCAGGTAGGATAGAGAGAAAGATGAGTCTCAATTCAACTGTTTGTTTATAAAACAGTCTCGTCCGAGGGTCAACTTTAAGTTTGGTGTTGTTGTTGCAAGCTGGAAGAAGAAAGGATGTGACTCACGTGATAAGATGAAATGTTTATTCTACATGTGTGTGAATGTGTTTATTCTACATGTGTGTGAATGCTGAGATGTGTACTAATTTTTAAGATGTAATTTTTAAGATGTTGAATGTGTACTAAATTTTAAACTTACAGTTGTAAACGAACTCTTCCTGTTGAACCTCTTCCTGTTGTATGTAACTTGTGTGTGTGTATTAAAATGGAACTGTTGTGTGTGAGTGTGTAGTGTATGTAACTTGTGTATGTGTGTGTGATGGAGGTGTTCTGTACAGTATATAAATTGTGTTAACATTAGAAATCAAGTCAACCTAAGACATGTGTGCAGACTCTTATGTTACTCCTAAAATAAAAATGGAACTGAAGTTGTGGCTGAAAAAGTCTATGTAATTCGTGTGCGTGTGGACTGAGAATTCTGTATCTGTTATTCGTGTGCGTGTATGTTCTGTAGTAGTGTATGTTTGTTTTACTCCTAAAATAAAAATTGAACTGAAGTCACATCCTTCTTCGCTTCTCTGTTGTACCTGTTCATTAACTCATCCAACACCAGAGACTTGCATTGTTGGGTGTCTCATCAAACGGTCTTCCGAAGCATGCCGCCAAGAATCTGTAGCTGTAAGAGGACTCACCAAACATCAACAACAAAACCACTCGCAGGGAGTGCACACTATGTAATGTACATTTGTTAAATAATGTAATGTACGTTTGTTAAAAATAAAACAATGTAAATTTTGTTTTGTTTTTTTAATGTAAATATTACATAAATATACGTCCTCATAGAAGACAAATATTAAGATCTTTGCGGATCGCTAAACTACAAATCTTATCCTATTGAGTATTTGTGATTAAGATAACGCCCATGTTTTGGCATGTGTCGATAACGATGCCGATTGATAGCTTACGTCACAGCTTTTCGCGCGTTACTTCGTGTGTGTCAATTACACCCCTGTGATTTGGCATGTATTGATAGGAGACCACGTCACGGTTGCAAGATGATTGTCATAGCTCTTATATGTAGAAATGGTCTTGTCATCGCTCTAGATAATAAGGGTAGGTAAAGTATAGACACTAACTTTCAAGAAGGCAGTATTCCACTAGATTTGTAAGCAAATGATAAATGATAAAAATGATAACTAGCTGCAATTTAGAAACAACTCGTTTCCAAACCTTATAACTAACTTAAAAATCTATAGCCAGGAGAAACAACGGTTTCAAAGCAAACTTAAAAACTATGCAATGAAACAACTCGTTTCAAAGCAACTTAAAACTATACAATGAAACAACTCGTTTCAAAGCAACTTAAAACTATACAATGAAACAACTCGTTTCAAAGCAACTTAAAACTATACAATGAAACAACTCGTTTCAAAGCAAACTTAAAACTATACGATGAAACAACTCGTTTCAAAGCAAACTTATAAACTATTGCATTGAAGTCAAGCAGCATCGATATTGGTGAACTACTCTTCCAACGATGTCAGCGAACAGAATTTCTGGTCGATGCGTGTTAACGAGGAGGACAACGACATCGGTCCGCCGCCGTCTAAGAAGAAGCGACGACGAGTCGACGATACGGCGTCGTCGAACAGCTTAGTAGCGTTGCTCTCTATTCAGTGACCTGCACATTTTTTCAGAATCACCTACACATCTTAACTCTCTATTCAGAACTCTCTCTTCAGTGACCTGCACATCTTAACTCTCTATTCAGTCTTAACTACAAACCCTAAGGCTTTCAGAATCAGAAGACCTGCACATCTTAACTCTCTATTCAGTGACCTGCACCACTCTCTCTGAACAGCAGCTCTTAGCCGCGGTGGGTAAAGTTCATAATCGGTTGATATCTTGGCCTAGAGCGTACATTGGCGCGGGAGGTGGAGGATTAATGGCGTTGAGAAGTTGTTTAATTTTTATATTGTTATATTTTATTTTCAGGTTGTAATATCGACTCAAGCTATCTTTTTCTACCAAAGAATCGTATATTTGCTTCAGCACGTTGTATGATCTTATAATGTTAATTTTAGTCTCATCTGAATCGAATGCAGATTAGGTGGACGACGCGACTGGTTCTTCCCACACCAAAGAGTTACCTACTGGTTTTAGTTTGTAGATTTTTCAATTTGCCATGTAGTAGCAACAACAAAGCAAAACGTAAAAGAATCAACTACACTAAAAAACATTCGAAGAATATTGACTCGTTGGACCGAAGAAGATTAACTCAACGCCACTCGAATATTGACTCGTCGGACCGAAGAAGATTAACTCAACGCCACTCGAATATTGACTCGTCGGACCGAAGAAGATTAACTCAACGCCACTCGAATATTGACTCGTCGGACCGAAGAAGATTAACTCAACGCCACTCGAATATTGACTCGTCGGACCGAAGAAGATTAACTCAACGCCACTCGAATATTGACTCGTCGGACCGAAGAAGATTAACTCAACGCCACTCGAATATTGACTCGTCGGATCGAAGAAGATTAACTCAACGCCACTCGAATATTGACTCGTCGGACCGAAGAAGATTAACTCAACGCCACTCGAATATTGACTCGTCGGATCGAAGAAGATTAACTCAACGCCACTCGAATATTGACTCGTCGGATCGAAGAAGATTAACTCAACGCCACTCGAATATTGACTCGTCGGATCGAAGAAGATTAACTCAACGCCACTCGAATATTGACTCGTCGGATCGAAGAAGATTAACTCAACGCCACTCGAATATTGACTCGTCGGACCGAAGAAGATTAACTCAACGCCACTCGAATATTGACTCGTCGGACCGAAGAAGATTAACTCAACGCCACTCAACTCAACGCAACAAGACTATTGAATACGATAATGACAGGTTACGATACGATTCTGAACTCTGTAGTGTGTGACACATTCAAGATGTATAGTATTGGTGCAGGTCATCTCGACTTATGCAAAATGTAGAGATATATGTCTTGTGTAGAGTTGCATTAACGATTGTCTGGAATCTGTTAGCACTGTACGACAAGGAAGTCTTAACTTACAATTGCATGCGCGCAGAGAGACCCATGCAAATACCCGTTAGCGTGATCTATGTCCATGAAAAGGGAAGGTTCGTACGGACCAGCGAACGTGAGAGCGTTTCTAATCGCTTCCGAACGCGGGATGCATTGAAACGCTCTTTTGTCTTCGTTATACACGGCTAACGAATTATTTCCCAAATCTTTACACACTTGTTCTGCTTGATTAAAATGCTTAACGGGGTCGAATAAAAATAGAGGGTGTTTGTTGGTCTTCCACAACCCGTAGTCGATGACGTATCGATTCATTTCTTGATGACACGTGGGTTACAAGAGACACAAACGAGAGATGGACTCCAGCAAGATGTCACTCGCCTCCAGCAAGAGAAAACTGCTCTCGAAACCCAACTGAGTGAAAAGAGTAATGACTTATCGATATTACTGAAAAAACAAGAAGACGAAATTATACGGTTGAACAAACAAATTGAGGCGTGAGGTGATCGTAATCAAATTCTCACCTAAGAGTAACTCTGACAAGATAGTTGTAATCAATGAAACCGAATTGTTGATATCGGTCTCAATGACTGTCGATTTTACGGGCACCAATGTACGCTTTTGGCCAAGATATCAACCGATTTATGAACTATACCCGTTACATGTGAGACTTTGTCGAATAACGCTACCGATTCTGAACTCAAAATCAGACGACCTGTACGACAAGGTCTCACATTCACCCCAACAGATTCTGAACTCAATGTTTGAAGGGGTTACTATTGTAAACTCAATTATTATTTTTCATCTGAACTCAAAATCAGACGACCTGTACGACAAGGTCTCAACTTTATATTCAACTACATCTCCTATTCAGAATCTGTTGGTGTAACATATGGGTCACCTCGGAGTACGTTGCACGTTGGATACAATTACGTAGACAAAGTAAAAAGTAAGACTCGTAGGCAAGAGTTCACAATCCGTCTAACGCCGACTCAAAGTCACACATTAACACAACTGGCCGTAGACGCGGTTCAGAATATTTATTTCTCTTTTTCTAGCAACGTTTCCTTTTACAAATCAACGCTGAGGAGTCTCAAAAATTTGAAGGAGTGTGTCAACACTTGTATGCTCATGTTAAAAGTCAACGCAGCAGAGCGGATACTTGCGAGCATACTCTTCTTTTCAAATTAGAGCAGCGAGAAGATCGTCTCTCTCTTAGTAAAGAGACGTCGACCTATTTTCGGCGATACTTCACCTTTTCTAAAATTCAAAGAACGTAAAAACGGAGCTAGCCAGGCATGCTTTGCATTTTACTTGTTGAATTTTTCAATGGCGTTGTACGACGTCATCATGATGTTGAAAGGTCAAACCCATCAAACGCTCTTAACGTCTATAATAGACCGATTAATCGCACCTTTCGGTTACGATTATCAAACCCCGCTCAGGAACTTGCACAGCATGCTCGATTACAGTATAAATCTGATTGTCAATAACAAAAACCTCGAAGAAGAAGAACTAGAACCTTTTCTTAACTCATCTTGTTCCGTGTATGTCGTCGTTAATAACTTTGAACGCGCCGTGAACTAAAATTCAGGACCTTCAGTTCAGATTAATTAACTAATTTAAAATAAAACATCTCCTTCGTTCTGACATTGCTTTTTTAAATCTAATTAACGTACATTGGAATTAAATAATTTTTCAAAATTAACTCGAATTGTCTATCTATACTTAATATTTGCTGGACGTGACAGATTTCCAATTGATAGTTAAGTCTAAAATATTGCTCGTTTTCACGAGGTACATGCAATATAGAACTTTTAGGTCAGGAGTTAAACACCTAGCGAAATCACAAGCAGAAGCGACACCATGAAATCTGACGTTGGTGAATGCGTGACTTCGTTTGTAATATAGACCAATTCTGAGACGCTGGTGAATGCTTGACTTTGTCTGCAACGTTGACCGATTCTGAGTGGTTGATTTGATTCGGAGGCGGTGACCGATTCCGTTTGGTAAATGTGTGCGTTTATCTACAGCGGTGACCAATTCCGGTGTGTGTTGATGTTTGAGTTTGTCTCAATGCTGAGTGTTAGGTGAATGCGTGCTTTTGTCTGAGGTGTCGCTTGACTTTGTCGGAAACGTATATTCGGAAAGTTGGGTGATGTTACAGTTGTGTTAATGTGTGACTTTGCGTCGGTGTTAGACGGATTGTGACCTCTTGCCTACGAGTATTACTTTGTCTGAGTAATTGCATTAACGACACAACTTATGCAATGGAGACACCCCAGCTATGGATTGTTAAGCAATGCAACTGCATCGACAAGGTCTCACATTCACCAAAGTTGTGTCATGTGAGTCGACGTTTCAATCCCTACACTCCGCTGTTAGGTAGGCAAGAGTTCAACTTACATACCAAAGTCTAGACCGAGTACGTTGCAGATGTTACAGTTGTGTTAGAGTTGAATAGAGAGTTGAGATGTAATGTAGTTAACTCAGAATCTTATCTGACACTGACAGACACCACGAATCTGTTCGCACAGATTGAACAGATTCTGAATAGTGTTGATTCCTAATATCGTCAGCAGTAGGTTCTCCAGTAATGTCAAATTGCAGATTTCTGAATTTTGTGTATACTTCCGCTTCCAAGAAAGATTTGTAGTGGTTCACATACATCATCTTCAGCGCGTCTACAGCTTCCGGTGTGCGCGAGTAGAGGACCAGGTCAGAATTTTCGACACTGGGTAGAACACGAGCTAACCTCATCATGGGTTGCAGACAGTGGACAGTCAGGTATACTGATCGACAATTTCTACAATTTGTATGTTACGTATTGTAGTGAAAAGCGCAGACAATCTCGAGGCTGTTGACGTGATGATGTATGTAACGACTACCTACCTGTACTGGAGGAGGTGCATGGTTATTACGTTGTTGGAGTTGTTCGTATTCATTTTGCATAAGATCGATCTTGTTTTTATTTTCAGATAATTCTGCGTTCAGTCGGTCTTTCTCTTGGATTATCTATCGTATATTTGCATTAACTTCTAAGAATTTCTTATATACATCTTTGTATATCATCATTATTTGTTGTACTTTGGCAGATGACTTTTCAATTTCTTTCCTTAATTCAGATTTTTCTTCTTCGTGTTTAGTTTGTTGATTTTGTAGCTTTTGTGTTTGTATTTATTTTGTGTTATCATTATTTTGTGTCATCATTAATTAATTAATGTTGGTTATTGTAGTATCACGCAAGCTGAGGTGCTGGGACGCAAAGTGATTGACGTGCGGGTTTGTGCCTGTCCCACACGAGACTTAAAGAGTGACGAACAGGCTGCTGTCTCCAATAAGGGAATCAAGCGCAAAGGATCTTCAACGCAGGTAGGTATTAGAAATTGTCTTCTGAAAGAGTTTGTTTCTAACATCTCGTGTATCCTGATGAATCCTGTTGAACAAATATGTTAATAAATTTGTTTAAACAGAATTGTATTTTAATATCTACATGTGCATTGTGAAACTCTGCTTCTTCTTCAAACTGGTTTTTAATATTCTAGCAACATCCAGCAGCTGAATCCACGTCAAAGCTGAGTCAGACAACGAGGAACATCCAGAATCGAGGACGACACAATCGTTAGTCTTCTGCATGATGCCTCTAGAAGACACCGTAAATATCAAGATTCAAATCTACGACGAAGAGTACCCTGTCTACATTACTTTTAACATTTCACGTTCTAAAGTTTTCGGAATCGCTATCAGTTCTTGGAGATTCATAACTGAAGAAGCAAATATCGTTGATGATAACGGTGACAGATACTTAAAAATTAACTACGGTGTTGACAATGTCATTTCGACTGCAGTTGATAGAACCATAACTAGTTCGTTCAAATTAATTGTGATTTATACGGAAGACAACATAGTATGGGATGCATCTAAAACTCACTGTCCCTGTACCTCGACTTATGCAAGATGTAGAGATACATGTCTTGACGATTGTCTGGAATCTGTTAGCACTGTACGACAAGGACGACAAGGTCTCACATTCACTGGGCAACTTACTCTTCGAAGCAAGCGATAACTTAATAGCGCCGCCGCAACGATGACCGAAGCCGTAACCATCGAACAAGCAAATTCTTGAAAACGTGACAATTAATGAAACGTCTATAAATCAACGAATTGCACAGATGAACCAACAAATTACCGATCTGACCGTAGATAAAGAAAATGCAACCCAAAAAATAACAGAATTGGAGGAAAGTATTAATAACAAAGACGTCGAGATCCAAACATATCAGGAAAGCATTATTAACAAAGACGTCGAGATTAAAACATTGAACGTTGAAAATTTGATAAATTATCAAAAGTACGTTTCCTGTGAAGCCGAGTACAAAAAGAGCAACGAACTCTTAAAAAACACATTATTCACTGAAGGTAACAAAGTAACTGAATTAGAAACACAAGTAACAAGCCTTAGCACCGAATTAAGTGAAAAGACAAATAAATTAAGGATATGTGAAAAAACTATAAAGAATAATGATTTTAAGATTGCACAGATGAACACATCGCTAGAGAATCTAAAAAAAAAAAAACGTTTAATAAAACTACAGAGATTGACGAATTAAAAAGTAATATAGACAGTCTGAACACTGACAAACTGAATTTGTTAAGAGAACTTAAAAACGAATACGATAATCATACGAATCAGTTAAAAACAGTACAAACACACACCTGTTCTGCACACAAGACGGAATAAAAAGTAATGTGACCAGCCGGTATTGTTGAAGACCTACAAATAAATTAGGAAAAAGCAAGAGAGCCAAACACCCGAAGAATCACTCTAACACCCGATAACCGATGCTTGATTTCTTATTTTTAGTATTGTTGTTGTCGAACGTCGCGTCCATGACATCCAACAGCGACTTTCCAGCTTCGCCGGACATGAAATCGATCACCGTCGGTCTCTCTCTTACACTACTGGATTTGAGAAACTCCTCGCTCGCGTTACGGTTGTTCAGCATGTAGAACAACATGTAAGCTGAAGGTAAAACCCATTCACTCAACGGAAACTGCTTCACCTTCAAATTCCCGTGAGTGTTGTCCAGCCACACACCGGTGTGCGTCAGGTAGAGTCTGGGAATTTCGAAATACTTATTGAACACCACACGTCGAAGGTTTTTTTCTTCAGTGCGTCGTTCACCAAAATGGTCTTCAGTCGTCCGTCGAAATCTTTATTGTGTAGCAATTCGATGCCGAATAACGTGTAGCAGACGTCAGACAACTGTTCGAAGTATTTTTGTTCCTTCAATCCATTCCGGATAGCATTTTTGTTGTACCGTTCCAGAAAAATATTCACTTCGGCATATTTTTTATCGACCATCATGGCACTGAAGTCTTTGTGCAATTGCAACCAGAGATCTAAACTCCCCAGGATGTCTTTCCTGTGAATTAACGGCCACAGCGGTTCGGTTAATATGCTCTGCTTACCTGAGTGTAAAGACATCCCCAAAGATTTAATCACCGACGCATTACCTTTCGTTTTACAGCCGAATGTCGAAAGAGTACCGTGTAAGTGTTGCACCGATTTCAAGAGTGATGTAGGTTGTTGAAAATAATAAATATGATGTAGGATATAAACATTTTATTAACCCTGATGTTCACACAATAGTATTCAGAATCCGTCTACAGCTGACACAAAGTCTCGCATTCACCACCATCTGCAACTCTTGAGGGTTTAAGTCATGCAACAACAACACGTATAGTATTCAGAATACGTTTACCACTGACACAATGTCTCATATTCAAATAATACACTGATATATTTTGTTTAATCTTTAATACACCAAGACATTTAAATTAACAAAACATCTCTAAATGTACGTAACAACGGCACAATGATATCTTTCAAATCGTTATTCAGAACCGATTCGTGACTGTCGTTCAATTTAGTTTCATTTTCTCGGTTGAGTGTGTATAGATTTGTTTTACGACGTCGTTCGGTAGACAAAGAAAATGCAACCCAAAAAATAACAGAATTGGAGGAAAGTATTAATAACAAAGACGTCGAGATCCAAACATATCAGGAAAGCATTATTAACAAAGACGTCGAGATTAAAACATTGAACGATGAAAATTTGATAAATTATCAAAAGTACGTTTCCTGTGAAGCCGAGTACAAAAAGAGCAACGAACTCTTAAAAACCACATTATTCACTGAAGGTAACAAAATAACTGAATTAGAAACACAAGTAACAAACCTTAGCACCGAATTAAGTGAAAAGACAAATAAATTAAGTATATGTGAAAAAACTATAAAGAATAATGATTTTAAGATTGCGGTGTATTTGCACTGTGTGTATTTGCACTGTGTATGAAGTTATTGTGTGTATTTGCAGCGCTGTGTGTATTTATTGTATTTGCATTGTGTCTGTGTATTTGCAGTACTGTGTGTATTTGCACTGTGTGTATTTGCAGTACTGTGTGTATTTGCACTGTGTGTATTTACACTGTGTGTATTTGCACTGTGTGTATTTGCATTGTGTGTATTTGCACTGTGTGTATTTGCACTGTGTGTATTTGCATTGTGTGTATTTGCACTGTGTGTATTTGCACTGTGTGTATTTGCACTGTGTGTATTTGCACTGTGTGTATTTGCATTGTGTGTATTTACACTGTGTGTATTTGCACTGTGTGTATTTGCACTGTGTGTATTTGCACTGTGTGTATTTGCACTGTGTGTATTTGCATTGTGTGTATTTGCACTGTGTGTATTTGCATTGTGTGTATTTACACTGTGTGTATTTGCACTGTGTGTATTTGCACTGTGTGTATTTGCATTGTGTGTATTTACACTGTGTGTATTTGCACTGTGTGTATTTACACTGTGTGTATTTGCACTGTGTGTATTTGCAGTACCGTGTGTATTTGCAATGTGTGTATTTGCAACACTGTGTTTGCACTGTGTGTATTTCCTGTCTCGAAAGTTTAATACGGTTCGTGGAAATAACAACGAATACCCTGTCAAGACCCGCTCTGCGTTATATGTACACAAACCGCGGGACAATATTTACTTCGTGATCGATACTAAAAACGTATTACATCTTAACTCTATTTTGGGATCCAACATTGATCTCGACATCAATTGTGCAGTTATCGACATGTAGCAGCAGTCAGTTGCTCGGATGGGCACGACATCTTTTTGCAAACGAACAGATGAGACAAAGTCACACATTCACTAGCAGCAGTCAGGTACTCTGATGTGCAATTCGTCTTGTTACACCCATAACATCTGAACTCTAGCAATTCGTCTTGTTAGTTGTCGACATGTCACGACATCGTCTTCTTACACCTCACAGTCTACTACATCTCCACATCTACTACATCTTAACTCTAAGTAAATGTGTGACTTTGTTTCAACAGTCAACTGAAATTCTACTATATGTACATAACCCGAGATTCATGTACATAACCCGAGATGAATCTTATCTTCTCACTTGGTTGCATTGCTTACACCTCTCATTGCAATGATTATGTGTAATAAATAAAAATAAGAATTTACAGAATGTTTTAGTTTACTCACATCATGTCGTGTCATGGTGGCATCTTAGGTCTTCGGCTGGTGGCGAACGTCTGACTTTGTACAACGGAGTGAATCGGAGACTTTGTTCTACACGTCGACAGATTCCGTCATGAGATTTGTTCTACAGAGTCTGAGACTTTGTTCCACTGATGTCTGTCATTTGATTGTCTAACTTAGTATGACGGAGAGTGAATGTGAGACTTTGTTCTACATGTTTACAGATTCCTAAACCGTGTGAATGTGCCGTCATGTGGCATATTAAGCCTTCGGCGAACGTCTGACTCTGTATGACGGAGTGAATGTGAGACTTTGTTCAACATGTCGACAGATTGTGGCATCAGAATTAGTTTTAGAGTTCACCATGGCATTGACGAAGAGTTTGACAGGGAGCATGATAGGAGAGTACCATTCGTATTTGCGTCCAGCTGCTATTTTCGATTCTATCTTCGTCTTCGACATGAACAATACGTCACTGTGCGATCAAATTATCGACGGAGTCATTTCGAGTTTTCATTATGGTTGTCAGAGCGTCGCTGTCGAAAATGCTATCCGGTTCGTTCAATTGCTTTTCGTATTTCACCACGGTCTCGTATATGATCTGTTTGTTTTGTTGAATATTTCGATATGAGTCTTAATGTTCTGGATGAAGTTCTTTCTCGTGTTTTCTTTCAACTCTAGTCTTTGTCACCTCTGCATTGTCGTTTCGGATCTCCTTGCGTTTGGAAGGCTTACTAGCCATGTACTTTCTGAATAACCCGCTGGTCGATTCGACGTCCCATGTTTCGATCAACGTGACGTTACCTTTCTGGGAAGACTCATGAAGTACGGGATCGACTCGGTCTCTTGCATTTTAAAGAACGTCATATCGGTTCACAACGTAATGCATTCTTTTGTCGTTTCTTTGCTCGAAGTGATAAAATCTAAATTCAAATCAGCGGCCGTCGGTAAAAAGGGAATCATGTTCTACCAACGAATCATTTCGATTTTAGCCTCGCTGAAAGAATTGGTCCTGTGCTCCTGCGAGAAAATTGAATGGCTCTCTACCAGGTGCAGTCGCTCGTCGGTCCGTACGGGTGAAACCTACTTGACCGTCACTTCAAATTCGTTGGAACGATGCGTTTACTGTAACAGGGCGGGACAGGGAACGTCACCCATTATCGGCAGATACAAGAATCAGTTGAACAAGCGCTACAGAGTCAAGTTCAAAAATTTGATTAACGAGATATTGAAGAAGAGGTTAAATGACAACAATGTAAAAGACCTTTTCGTCACGCGATGCAAGAACACCAAAAGAAAATCCGTTGCGAAATCGAGTCGAGTCGCACAGAGAGAAACCGAGAACGACGAAGAGAGTCCGGTGTGGAACAGACGCCTGCAAATCTAGCCAAAGTTGGATTTTATTACTTGGGTAATATTCCTTTTATATATTGGTTCAACAATATTTTTGGCAATATTAATGATTCAACATTTATTACTTCTATTTTTCAACATTTACTACTTCTATTATTACTCTTACAGGTGTGGGTGACAACGTGAGGTGCTATCATTGTGGTCTTTCGCTGAGAAACTGGCGTAAAGGCGATCCCTTAATAGAACACATATACCACAATCCAGATTGCTACTTCATGCAGTTCACCAATGATCCTCTCTTCATCGAACAGGTTAGTATTGAACAATTTCGTTCAATACACGCGTGTCAAACAACATATGTTACACGCGCTCGTTATTTATTTTAATTTGTTAATTCCAGGTGTTGTACAAGAAGAGGATGGAGGAACCCGTTATCGAAAGGAAAGAGTTCGACTGGAGTACAGTGAAGCAACTCGTAAAACTAGACATTCCGATGAGAGTGTTGCGCATTACAAGTGATCTCGATCGCGTCTGACATTTCGTAGTCTCCGTTACCGTCCCCTCTGTTTGTTTTCAAAAACATTAACCAATTCTGATTGGAAATTTTGTATTTGTCCAACAAGTGTTTCTTAATTCTGTTGTTGTTGTTAAGATGAGGATTAATGGCGTTGAGAAGTTGTTTAATTTTTATATTGTTATATTTTATTTTCAGGTTGTAATATCGACTCAACCTATCTTTTTCTACCAAAGAATCGTATATTTACTTCAGCACGTTGTATGATCTTATAATGTTAATTTTGGTTTCATCTGAATCGAATGCAGATCGCAGCTGTGTAAATTTAGATTAGTTTAGAAAAAAATAAATGTATGTGATTTTGATTTTTTACGCAGTCTTCTGTTAACGTAACCCATGAAACAAAGATGACTAACCCATGAAACAAAGATGACTATGTTAAACGGATTTATATACAAATGATGAATATACAATTATTTAAAATACTGAATTTAATATATCCTACCCTTCAAGTGACATTTATGACATCCTACCCTTCCCAGCGCGCTGACATGAGTGAATGTGGTCAATCGAATTTTGGAAGGGGTCAGACAAAGTCGAACAGAGACACGCCAACACGGTACCAAAGTCGGATATTCATTCACGTAAAGTTGAGATAACATTTTATAATTAACAAGTCATACAAATGAGACGTAAGAACAAGTCATACTCTTTTATCGCCTCCAAGGTGGACCGGATCGATGGATTCCCGGTTGCTGTTCCCTGCCATCGCTCTGCTCAAATTTTCTAAAGTTGACTTTTGGTAATGGTCGGTGTTCAGAAACACGTTCATCGTTAGAAACCAGTCGTCTCAACCCTGACAGGACTGACGACAGTGGAAATCAGGAATCAGCAGACATGCTGCGTTGAATCTGCAACGTACTCGGTCTAGACTTCACAATCTTCGAACAGTCACGTTAGCTTTGTCATGTGAGTCGATGTTCCAATCTGTACACTCTGCTGTTAGGGAAGAACAAAGTCATGTGAGTCCAACATTTGTTACACCCATGTCAATGTGACGTTCGTCACGTGTTCCAGAATGACCAAAGTCTGCTATGCACACTTCCAGAATGACCAAAGTCTGCATTTATTATACACACTTCCAGAATGACCAAAGTCTGCAAAGTCTGCATTTGTTACCACCAAAGTCTGTATTTTTTACATGTGATGTACGTCCAAATATATTTGTGTTACGTGTTCCCAAATGACAAGGTCTGCATTTGTCGTGGTCACACACACACACACACACACACACACACAAACACACTTGGACCAATCTAGGATTAAGCAACACGGTACCTGCTCACGTTGTCTAGTACAAACATAAGTGTCATAGCCGCTCGCTCAGTTGTTTAGGTGATGACGTATCGATTCATTTCTTGATGACACGTGGGTCCCGAGAGGTACTCCCCTGCCGCTGCCTACTCGCACCGGGAACACATTTCTCTATTCTAACGCATTTCTCCAAGTCTTTACTCTCACCTCACTCAATGTCAGATACATTCTCTTTGGTGGAAGGGAAGAGAGAAGATTCTGATTTGAACTTACCTCTTCTGCAAGTGCTCAAGCACATCCACCACTCTAAGAAACCATCTTTCTGCAACTATTTCTCCTTGTTTGTTCACCTTGTGTTCGGCTCTGTCTTCTATCTCTTCCTCATCGTGACGTACACTGAAACGTTGGTGAAGGTCCTATCTTCAGGACGAGGCGATGGATTGTTTTAGGAAAATGTCTTTGCAGCACTTCGGACACGTGGACACGGATCGGGCGCACGACATGCAACAACACCCGTGAGTGCAAGGTTGGAAGATCACGTTCACTGGGTTAGTGGCACACAAGATGCACACGGCCACCTCTGACATCAGATTCATTTTTTCTTTATTTTTTTTCGGGGAGCGACTACCTTGTTACTCTCTGTCAGCATCGTGTATAGAACAGCTTTCGCTTCTTGCATGCTAGCAAAGCATCTCTTCTCGGTGAGGAAATGATGTTTAACAGCCGCTCGAATATCGTCGAACCTTGCATCGCCGTTCTGATAGATCTCCGTGACGAAATCACAATTCATGTACTGGTTGATTGCATCTTCTAAGTCTTGCTCAGACACTGATGACACCCACGAAGACGCGCGACGACAATTTGGAGATGCCTCTAGGTGACGTAGAACGGGATCATCGTCTGTTTTCCAATTCCTCAAATAGACGCTGAGGAAACGACCCGATTCGTGTATGCACACGTAGTGCGACGGATCAGATTTTAACACGCAGTGCGTTTCCAATCGAGTGTGTTCCTCAGATCGCTTGGGAATGATGACATCTATTTGTTTGGTCTTCACAGCGTCGATCAGGCTGTTGTAATTTCCGTTGGGTATGAAGCACTTTACCGATACATTCTTTTGAAACAAAGTGTTCTCGTAATCCTTCAGCATTCTCTGAGACAGTGACAAGTCAGAAAAGTCTGAGGGAATAAGCATGCAACACTCGTATATTATTCAGAATCAGTCTTCTGCTGACATAAAGTCTCGCATTCACACAACTAGCAACATCTGCAACGCATTTGATCCAACTCTGAGACAAAGTAAGATTTGTATTCAGAATCACGCAGAATTGGACAGAGATCTTGACACGTAGAGTTCTTTGACACCGACACCCTAAGGTTTTCAGAATCAGAAGACTGCACATCTTAACTCTCTATTTGAGTTTACAATAGTATCCTGCTCGTTCACGAAAGTCAAAAAGAGTTGGTCGAGAAGACTCTCGATGCGTTTGCGTTTGTAGACGACGACAACAACAACAACAACGACGATTACGACAGATCCAATAAAGTTTTTGAAAGCAGCGAGATAGCCAAGACTATCGATTCTAAATTGAGTTCGGATTATAGCAACCCTCTGGACATCACGACACGCGAAAACAAACATCGGGTCGTCGCTGCAGTCTGCATTCGATTCAGATGAAACCAAAATTAACATTATAAGATCATACAACGTGCTGAAGCAAATATACGATTCTTTGGTAGAAAAAGATAGGTTGAGTCGATATTACAACCTGAAAATAAAATATAACAATATAAAAATTAAACAACTTCTCAACGCCATTAACCCTCATCTTAACTACAACAACAGAATTAAGAAACACTTGTTGGACAAATACAAAATTTCCAATCAGAATTGGTTAATGTTTTTGAGAACAAACAGAGGGGACGGTAAATGGTGCTACAAAATAAAGACAATTTGCTTACATGGGTGTTTGATCGTCCCTTGATTCACAAATTTGTGTTTTACCCTCTTACATCCCAACACAGTCACATCCGAACAAAACTTCGTGTATTCCGTTCTTGCCTAACACAGGGAGTACTCTGTTGGATGGCAGTATGTCACAGCGGAACACATTCGAGGAAATGACAACATTCTTATTAACGAAACTGAAAATGTGTTTTTTAGTGCTGACAGAAAAATATAATTTGAACGAGGACGAGTTCGATCCCGAACAGTTCGATGTCGATCAGTTCGATGTCGATCAGAAAAGGGAAGATCACCACCAGTAGTTTGTCACATACACACAAGTGAAATAAGAAAGTTTGTCAAGTGAAATAAGAAAGATATATATCTCTTGAGTAAATTAATATGTCACAAACGAATGTTTGCGAAACATCGTCTCGGATGTCAACGACGATACTATATTTGATTTGACCGCCCATGTTAAACAGTTAATCGATTCACAATCCGTCTAACGCCGACGCAGTCACATATTAACCAACTGTAACATCTGCAACCTTTGGTATGTAAGTTGAACTCTTGCCTACCTAACAGCGGAATGTAGAGATTGGAACGTCGACTCACATGACAAAGTCAAACGTGACGATGACAACTTTGGAGGTATTGCTCTCGAGCGAGACTTTCACGCTCACATTGACGATGTTCTTCTTAGGATTGGCAGCCACGTACACACTGTCGACCATAATTTTGGTTATTTCTTGAGAAAGGTTTGCAATGATATCCAATTCCTTTCCGCTCACCACTATCATTAAACGACCACCAAGAATAATAACAACAAAAGACAAACATGGAATTCGAGACTCAGGAAGACTCTGCTAGCAAAGTTGAAACAGGGTTGACACAGCAACAGGAACAACAACCGTCCAAGAAAACAAACAGGACGCAACGCAACAAGCAGGCGAAACCCGAAATGGTCCAGTCGGTACCCACTATTGTGATGGACATAACACTCACAATTGACTTTACAATAGTAACCCCTTCAAACATTGAGTTCAGAATCGGTAGCGTTATTCGACAAAGTCTCACAACGGGTAAAGTTCATGATCGGTTGTAGTACCCCCCTGAAAACTCAAAATTGACTTTACAAAAGTAACCCCTTCAAACATTGAGTTCAGAATCTGTTGATCAGAATTTGTTGGGGTGAATGTGAGACCTTGTCGTACAGGTCGTCTGATTTTGAGTTCAGAATCGGTAGCGTTATTCGACAAAGTCTCACATGTAATAGTTCATAATCGGTTGATATCTTGGCCAAAAGCGGGAGGTGGGAAAGCTTTACCTTTTCCGAGACACACCAAGAAATTGTTTTTGTTCCCAAAACACTCGTTGCCGAAGGACAACAATGCACTTGTTGCCGAATGAGTGCACCGTGTAATGAAATAAAAAAATTAAGAAAGCAAAATGGTTTTTATTCACACCCAATCTGTAAAACTACACGTCAAGAACTTTTACCTGACAATGCATTACATACACTACTCACACCCAATTGTTTTTATTCCCAATGACAATGAATTGACTATACATACCACTACTCTTTACTGATGATGCATTAAGCTATGAACTTGTAAGTATAAGTAACTGGTTGGGAACAAATTGGACAGATCGGTACAGATGTGCAACTGTAGGGGTCCAATGCGCATTCCACCAGCAAACTACGAAGTTGTTGAATACGCAAGTTGTGTACTCACCGCGAACAGCATCTGCTTCGGTCGTCTACGTCGCGATGGTTGTCGCTGCACTTGTTCAAATTTCCAAACTTATTTCTTCACTTTGTTCAAATTTCAATTGTCCGTTATTTTAGTGTCACCCAAGTAATAATGTTCACGTGTTGATGTTTGGTGAGTCCTCTCAACTATTAAAAGATATTCCTCATAACGAAGATGAAAATAAGAAAATAATAGTTTTGGTCAAAAACATCGAAGAGTTTATGAAGGCATGGAAGGCATCGATTGGCGATGATAACTCTGATAAAAAAACGATGACAGAACTATATTTCAACGAAGCCGTAGACGCGGTTCAGAATATTTATTTCTCTTTTTCTAGCAACGTTTCCTTTTACAAATAACGAAAGAGAAGCGCGGATTATTCGTGGCGCTGGTCAATTTCTTGCCGGGTGTAGGCGTACGTGATCGCCGACTATGAAGTCTCAGACATTCGTGTTCGTTATGCACGACAGCGTCTGATTCCGCTAACATCGTCGGCAGTGTGTTGGATGCATGTGAGGCACATATAATCATACTCACACACGTCCAGTTGCATTACACAAGTTGCTGGTCGTCTCATCGCTGCACTTTTTAAAATTATTTTCAAACACTTCAAAATAAAATCACTTGTCTCGGTACCGATAATTTATTTACTCCAAACCCCACTTTTTAGAGCACTGTAAAATTACAGAGTTAAGGTACATCAAATTAGAATATGTAGTGGTCATCACGTATACAAACCTTGTTTTGTCTGACTCTGTCAAGCAGGGTGAATGTGGGAGTCGTCAACAAATTAGGTGTGTATTTCAAAATCTGAAGAATATGTTGTTGTTGTCCAAAGCGGGTGAACTCTTGCGAACTGTAACAAGTTTAAGAATAGAGAGTTAAGATGTATGATTTTACATTATTTTATTTCTTTTTTGTATATATTTTTTTTATACACATTTACATTATTTAATGTGTATCTTGCATATATATTTTATACAAATTTACGTTATTTTAAGTGTATTTGTTTATATATTTTAATTCAAATTTACATTATTCTATGTGTATTTTGTATATGTATTTCAATACAAATTTACCTAATTTTATGTGTATTTTGTATATTTCTTTTCATACAAGTTTTAAATATTTTTGTGTATTTTTGTATATAGTTTTATACAAATTAAGGTTATTTTATGTATTTACTTTTATTTAATGTGTTTTGTAGATATATTTTATGCAAATTTACTTTATTTTATGTGCATTTTGTACATATATTTTTTAGAAATTTGCGTTAATTTATGTGTATTTATATATTCTCATACAAATTTACATTATTTTATTGCTATTTTGTTTATTTATTTTGATACGAATGAAAATAGATAAACAAAATATACATAAAATAAACTAAATTTGTATTGAAATATATATACAAAATACATAAAATAATGTAAATTTGTATCAAAATATTTTAACAGATGCGCATAAAATAACGTAAATTTGTTTTAAAATATACAAATACACATTAAATAATGTAAATATGTATAAAAAAATATATACAAAACACAAATAGAATAATGTAAAATCGTATCAAAATAAATACACAGAATATTAATAAAACAATGTAAATTTGTATGAAAATAAAGATGCAAAATACCCATTAAATAACGCATTTTTTATAAAAATATATATACCAAAATACACATGAAAAAAAAAATTTGTATTAAAATAAATATACAAAATACACATACAATAAGGTAAATCTGTATTGAAATAGATATGCAAAATACATATAAAACACTGTAAATTTGTTTCAAAATATATATACGAATACTCATAAAATAACGTAGATTTGTATAAAAATATATATACAAAATAGACATAAAATGAAGTAAATACGTATAAGAAAATGTATACAAAATACACATAAAATAATGTAAATTCGTTTCAAAATAAATAAACAAAATACCAATAAAAGAATGTGTATTTGTATAAATATAAATATACAAAATACACATAAAATAACGTAAATTTGTATAAAACTATACAAAAATACACAGAAGTAATTAAATTCGTATGAAAATAGATATACAAAATACAGATAAAATAAGCTAAATTTGAATTGAAATGTATATAAAAAATACAATATTTTATGTGTATATTTGTATTTGTATTTAGGTTATTTTATGTGTATTTTGTATATATATTTTCATCCAAAATTACATTATTTTATTGGTATTTTCTTAATTTAATTCGATACGAATTTAGATTATTTCATAGGTATTTTCTATACATATTTTTATACTCATTTACATTATCTAATGTGTGTTTTGTATATATATTTTTATGCAAATTTATTTTATGCTAATTTTTGTACATATATTTTTATAGAAATTTGCGTTATTTTATGTATATAGTTTTATATGAATTTACGTTATTTTATGTGCATTTTGTATATATATATTTATACAAATACACATTCTTTTATTGGTATATTGCTTATTTACATTTATACGAATTTACATTATTTTATGTGAATTTTGTATACATTTTTTTATACGTATTTACTTAATTTTATATGTATTTTGTATATGTATTTTTATAGAAATCTACGTTATTTTATGTGTATTCGTATGTATATTTTGAAACAAATTTACATTATTTTATATGTATTTTGCATATCTATTTCAATACAAATTTACCTTATTGTATGTGCATTTTGTATATTTATTTTAATACAAATTGAAATATTTTATGTGTATTTTGGTATCAATAATTTTATAAAAAAACGTAAATTTGTATAAAAAAATAAGTACAAAACACAAATAGAATAATGTAAAATCGTATCAAAATAAATACACAGAATTTTAATAAAATAATGTAAATTTGTATGAAAATAAAGAAGCAAAATACCCATAAAATAACGCATTTATTTTAATTTATAAAAATATATATACCAGAATACACATCAAAAAATTAAATTTGAATTAAAATAAATATACAAAAAACACATACAATAAGGTAAATTTGTATTGAAATAGATATGCAAAATACATATAAAACAATGTAAATTTGTTTCAAAATATATATACGAATACACATAAAATAACGTAGATTTCTATAAAAATATATATACAAAATACACATAAAATGAAGTAAATACGTATAAAAAAATGTATACAAAATACACATAAAATAATGTAAATTCATATCAAAATAAATAAACAAAATACCAATAAAAGAATGTGTATTTGTATAAATATAAATATACAAATTACACATAAAATAACATAAATATATATAAAACTATATACAAAAATACACAGAAGTAATTAAATTTGTATGAAAATATATACAAAATACACACAAAATAAGCTAAATTTAAATTGAAATATATATACAAAATACACATATTTTGCATATCTATTTTCAAACAAATTTAAATTATTTTTTGTGTATTTTTGTATATATTTATTTTTGTTATACATAGAATAATGTAAAATCGTATCAAAATAAGTACACAGAATATCAATAAAATAATTTAAATTTGTATGAAAATAAAGATGCAAAATACCCATAAGATAAAGCATATTTTTTTTTAAAAATATATATACAAAAATACACATAGAATAATTAAATTTGTATCAAAATTAATATACAAAATGCACACATACAAAAAGGTAGATTTGTATTGAAAAAAAAAAACGCAAAATACAAATAAAACAGTGTAAATTTGTTTCAAAATATATATACGAATACACATAAAATAACGTGTATATTGTATATCTATATCTATATCTATATATATATATATATATATATATATATATATATATATATATATATATATATATATATATATATATATATATATATATATATATATATATATATATATATATATATATATATATATATATATATATATATATATATATATATATATATATATATATATATATATATATATATATATATATATATATATATATATATATATATATATATATATATATATATATATATATTTTTTTTTTTTTTAATTTTTTTTATACGTGTTTACATTATTTGATGTGTATTTTGTATATATATTTCTATAGAAATCTACGTTGATTTATGAGTATTCGTATATAGATTTTGAAATAAATTTACACTGTTTTATGTGTATTTTGAATATTTTTTTCAATAAAAATTTACCTTTATTGTATATGCATTATGTATAATGATTTTAATACAAATTTAATTATGCTAAGTATATTATTGTATATGTATTTTTATAAAAATAAGCTTTATTTAATTGGTATAATGCATTTTTATTTTCATAAAAATTACCAATATTTTATTTATATTCTGTTTATTTTTTTTAAACAATTTTACATTATTCTATGTGTATTTTGTATATCTATTTTTATACGTATTTACTTAATTTTATGTGTATTTTGTATATATATTTTTATAGAAATCTACGTTATTTTATGTGTATTCGTATATATATTTTGAAACAAATCTACATTGTTTTATATGTATTTTTGCATATCTCTTTCAATACAAGTTTACCTTATTGTATGTGCATTTTGTATATTTACTTCAATACAAATTTAAATATTTTATATGTATTTTGGTATATATATTTTTATAAGAAATGCGCTATTTGATGGGAATTTTGCATCTTTATTTTCATATAATTTACATTATTTTATTAATATTCGGTGTATTTATTTTGTTACGATTTCACATTATTCTATTTGTTTTTTTTATATATATTTTTTATACATATTTACATTATTTAATGTGTATCTTGCATATATATTTCAAACAAATTTATTATCTATTATTTATTTTCATGCAAATACACATTCTTTTCATGATATTTTGTTTATTTATTTTGACACGAATTTACCTAGATATGTATTTTGTATATATATTTTTATACGTATTTACATAATTTCATGTGTATTTTGTATATATATTTCTATAGAAATCTACGTTATTTTATGTGTATTCGTATATATATTTTGAAACAAATTAACTTTGTTTTATATGTATTTTTGAAAATCTCTTTCAATACATATTTACCTTACTGTATATGCATTTTGTATATTTATTTCAATACAAATTTAAATATTTGATGTGTATTTTGGTATATATATTTTTATAAAAAATGCGCTATTTTATGGGAATTTTGCATCTTTCTTTTCATACAAATTTACATTATTTTATTGATATTCTGTGTATTTATATTGATAGGATTTTACATTATTCTATTTCTTTTTTGTATATATTTTTTTATACACATTTACATTATTTAATGTGTATCTTGCATATATATTTTATACAAATTTACGTTATTTTAAGTGTATTTGTTTATATATTTTCATTCAAATTTACATTATTTGTATTTCAATACAAATTTACCTAATTTTATGTGTATTTTGTATATTTCTTTTCATACAAATTTTAAATATTTTTGTGTATTTTTGTATATAGTTTTATACAAATTTAGGTTATTTTATGTACGCATTTACATTATTTAATGTGTGTTTTGTATATATTTTTATGCAGATTTCCTTTGTTTTATATGCATTTTTGTACATGTATTTTTTAGAAATTTGCGTTATTTTATGTGTATTTGTATGTTTTCTCAAATTTACATTATTTTATTACTATTTTGTTTATTTATTTTGATACGAATGAAAATAGATATACAAAATATACATAAAATAAACTAAATTTGTATTGAAATATATATACAAAATACATAAAATAATGTAAATTTGTATCAAAATATTTTAACAGATGCGCATAAAATAACGTAAATTTGTTTTAAAATATACAAATACACATTAAATATTGTAAATATGTATAAAAAAATATCTACAAAACACAAATAGAATAATGTAAAATCGTATCAAAATAAATACACAGAATATTAATAAAACAATGTAAATTTGTATGAAAATAAAGATGCAGAATTCCCATCAAATAGCGCATTTCTTATAAAAATATATATACCAAAATACACATAGAATATTTAAATTTGTATTGAAGTAAATATTCAAAATGCACATACAATAAGGTAAACTTGTATTGAAAGAGATATGCAAAAATACATATAAAACACTGTAAATTTGTTTCAAAATATATATACGAATACACATAAAATAACGTAGATTTCTAAAAAAATATATATACAAAATACACATAAATTAAGTAAATACGTATAAAAATAGATATACAAAATACAAATTGGCCTAACTTTATGTGTATTTTGCATATCTATTTTCAAACAAATTTAAATTATTTTTGTGTATTTTTGTATATATTTTTATACAAATTTTAGTTATTTTATTTGTTTTTTGTATATATATTTTCCTACAAATATACATTCTTTTATTGGAATTTCGTGTATTTAATTTTTTACGAATTTACATTATTTTATGTGTATTTTGTATATATATTTTTCTACGTATTTAATTTTTTTTATGTGTATTTTATATATTCTTTTTCATAAAAATATACGTTATTTTATTGTGTGTATTCGTATATATTTTGAAAATTTTTTTATACAAATTTATGTTATTTTATGTGTATTTGTATATATATTTTCATACAAATTTATATTATTTCATGTGTATTCTTACATATATTTTATTACAAATTTACCTTATTTTATGTTTATTTTGTATATTTATTTCATTCAATTTTAAATTATTTAATGTGTATATTTGTATTTGTATTTGTATCGTAAATTTGTATAAAACTATATACAAAAATACACAGAACAAATACACATTCTTTTATTGGTATTTTGTTTATTTATTTTGTTTCGAATTTATATTATTTTATGTGTATTTTGTTTACATTTTTTTATACGTATTTACCTAATTTTATGTGTATTTTGTATATATATTTTTATAGAAATCTACGTTATTTTATGTGTATTCGTATATATATTTTGAAACAAATTTACAATTTTTTATATGTATTTTTGCATATCTCTTTCAACAGAAGTTTACCTTATTGTATGTGCATTTTGTATATTTATTTCATTACAAATTTAAATATTTTATGTGTATTTTGGTATATATATTTTTATAAGAAATGCGCTATTTGATTGGAATTTTGCATCTTTATTTTCATACAAATTTACATTATTTTATTAATATTCGGTGTATTTATTTTGATACGATTTTACATTATTCTATTTGTTTTTTGTATATATATATTTTTTATACATATTTACATTATTTAATGTGTATCTTGCATATATATTACATACAAATTTATTATCTATTATTTATTTTCATACAAATACACATTCTTTTCATGATATTTTGTTTATTTATTTTGTCAAGAATTTACATTACTT
The DNA here is from genome assembly GCF_024679095.1 of Eriocheir sinensis. Classification (NCBI taxonomy): domain Eukaryota; kingdom Metazoa; phylum Arthropoda; class Malacostraca; order Decapoda; family Varunidae; genus Eriocheir; species Eriocheir sinensis. The sequence continues at coordinate 16,180,466 of NC_066548.1, forward strand.
AATATGTATTTTATATATATATATATATATATATATATATATTTTTATACGTATTTACATAATTTCATGTGTATTTTGTATATATATTTCTATAGAAATCTTCGCTATTTTATGTGTATTCGTATATATATTTTGAAACAAATTTACACTGTTTTATTTGTATTTTGCGTTTTTTTTCAATACAAATTTACCTTATTGTATGTGTGCATTTTGTATGTTAATTGTAATATAAATTTAATTATTCTATGTGTATTTTTGTATATGTATTTAAAAAAAAAAATGCTTTATCTTACGGGTATTTTGCATCTTTATTTTCATACAAATTTAAATTATTTTATTGATATTCTGTGTACCTATTTTGATACGATTTTACATTATTCTATGTATAACAAAAATAAATACAGAATACACAAAAATAGATATGCAAAATACATATAAACAATGTAAATTTGTTTCAAAATATATATAATACACATGAAATAAGGTAGATTTCTATAAAAATATATGCAAAATACACATAGAATTAAGTAAATACGTATAAAAATGTAAAAAAAAAACACATAATATAATATAAATTAGTATCAAAATATATATATATATATATATATATATATATATATATATATATATATATAAATAAATATATATATATATATATATATATATATATATATATATATATATATATATATATATATATATATATATATATATATATATATATATATATATATATATATATATATATATATATATATATATATATATATATATATATATATATATATATATATATATACAAATACACATAAAATAATATAGATTTCTATAAAATATATATGCAAGATACACTTGAAATAATGTAAATACGTATAAAAATATATATACAAAATACACATTAAATAATGTTAATTCGTGTCAAAATAAATAAACAAAATATCATGAAAAGAATGTGTATATGTATGAAAATAGATATACAAAATACACATAAAATAACCTAAATTTGTATAAAACTATATACAAAAATACACAAAAATAATTTAAACTTGTATGAAAATAAATATACAAAAAACATATAAAATTAGGTAAATTTGTATTGAAATACATATACAAAATACACATAAAATAATGTAAATTTGAATGAAAATATATAAACATATAGACTTAAAATAACGTAAATTTGTATCAAATATATATACAAAAAACACATTAAATAATGTAAATATGTATAAAAAAATATATACAAAACACAAATAAAATAATGTATAATCGTATAAAAATAAATACAGAAAATATTAATCAAATAATGTAAATTTGTATGAAAATTAAGATGCAAAATACCCATAAAATAACGCATTTTTTATAAAAATATATATACGAAAAAACATAAAATATTTGATTTTGTATTAAAATAAATAGATATACAAAATACACATAAAATAAGCTAAATTTGAATTGAAATATATATACAAAATACATAAAATAATGTAAATTTGTATCGAAATACTTATACAAATACACATATAATAACGTAAATTTGTATAAAAATATATAAACAAAATACACATTATATAATGTAAATACGTATAAAAAAATGTACAAAATACACAAATAATCATGTAATTCGTATCAAAATAAATAGAGAAAATACCAATAAAATAATGTAAATTTCTATGAGAAAACATATACAAAATACACATAAATAACGCAAATATCAATAAAAATATATATAATATATTTAAATATTTAAAATATTTAATGTATATTCTGGATATATATTTTATCCAAATTTACGTTATTTTATATGTATTTGTTTATATATTTTCATACAAATTTACATTATTTAATGTGAGTTTTGTATATGTATTTCTATACAAATTAGCCTAACTTTTTGTGTATTTTGCATATCTATTTTCAAACAAATTTAAATTATTTCTGTGTATTTTTGTATATATTTTTATACAAATTTTAGTTATTTTATTTGTTTTTTTGTATATATATTTTACTACAAATATACATTCTTTTATTGGAATTTAGTGTATTTAATTTTTCTACGTATTTAAATTATTTTATGTGTATTTTATATACATTTTCATAATAATTTACGTTATTTTATTGTGTGTATTCGTATATATTTTGAAACAAATTTTATACAAATTCATGTTATTTTATGTGTATTTGTATATATATTTTCATACAAATTTATATTATTTTATGTGTATTCTTACATATATTTTATTACAAATTTACCTTATTTTATGTTTATTTTGTATATTTATTTCATTTAATATAATCAAATTTAAATTTATTGTATATGCATTTTGTATATTAATTTTAATACAAATTTAATTATTCTATGTGTATTTTTCTATATGTATTTTTATAAAAATATGCTTTTTTTATGGGTATTTTGCATCTTTATTTTCATACAAATTTACGTTATTTTATTGATATTCTGCTCATTCATTTTGATACGATTTGACATTATTCTATGTGTATTTTGTAAATATTTTTCATACAAATTTACGTTATTTTATGTGTATTTGTTTATATATTTTGACACAAATTTACAATATTTTATGGGTATTTTGTATATATATTTCAAAAGAAATTTACCTAGTTTTATGTGTATTTTGAATATCTATTTTCATACAAACTCAAATTATTTTTATGTATTTTTGTATATATTTCAATACAAATTTTAGTTAGGTTATATGTATTTTGTAAATCTATTTTCATTCAAATATATATTATTTTATTGGTATTTTGTTGATTTATATTGATACGAATTTACATTATTTTATATGTACTTTGTATATATATTTTTATACGCATTTACATTATTTAATATTTATTTTGAATATACACAGAATATTAATAAAATAATGTAAATTTGTATGAAAATAAAGAGGCAAAATACCCATAAAATAACGCATTTTTTTTTTATTTATAAAAATATATATACCAAAATATACATAAAAAAAATAAATTTGAATTAAAATAAATATATAAAAAACACATACAATAAGGTAAATTTGTATTGAAATAGATATGCAAAATACATATAAAACAATGTAAATTTGTTTCAAAATATATATACGAATACACATAAAATAACGTAGATTTCTATAAAAATATATATACAAAATATACATAAAATGAAGTAAATACGTATAAAAAAATGTATACAAAATACACATAAAATAATGTAAATTCGTATCAAAATAAATATACAAAATACCAATAAAAGAATGTGTATTTCTATAAATATGAATATACAAAATACACATAAAATAACGTAAATTTATATAAAACTTTATACAAAAATACACAGAAGTATTTTAATTTGTATGAAAATAGATATACAAAATAAGGTAAATTCGTTTCAAATTCAATAAACAAAATTCAGATAAAAGAAAGTATATTTGTAGAAAAAATAAATATACAAAATACACATAAAATAACGAAAATTTGTTTGAAAATATATAAAAAAATAAACAAAAATAATTTCAATTTGTATGAAAATAAATATACAAAATACACATGTATTTTGTATATCTATTTTCACACAAATTTAATTACTTTTGTGTATTTTTGGATATAGTTTTATATAAATTTACGTTATTTTATGTGTATTTTGTATATATATTTCTATAGAAATCTACGTTATTTTATGTGTATTCGTATATATATTTTGAAACAAATTTACACTGTTTTATTTGTATTTTGCGTTTTTTTTTTCAATATAAATTTACCTTATTGTATGTGTGCATTTTGTATATTAATTTTAATACAAATTTAATTATTATATGTGTATTTTTGTATATGTATTTAAAAAAAATGCTATATCTTATGGGTATTTTGCATCTTTATTTTCATACAAATTTAAATTATTTTATTGATATTCTGTGTACCTATTTTGATACGATTTTACATTATTCTATGTATAAGAAAAATAAATACAGAATACACAAAAATAGATATGCAAAATACATATAAACAATGTAAATTTGTTTCAAAATATATATACGAATACACATGAAATAAGGTAGATTTCTATAAAAATATATATGCAAAATACACATAAAATTAAGTAAATACGTATAAAAAATGTATACAAAATACACATAAAATAATGTAAATTAGTATCAAAATAAATAAACAAAATACCAATAAAAGAATGTGTATTTGTATAAATATATATATACAAAATACACATTAAATAATATAAATTTGTTTAAAACTATACAAAATACACATGAAATGATGTAAATACGTATAAAAATATAAATACAAAATACACATTAAATAATGTAAATTCGCGTCAAAAAAAAAATATCAATAAAAGAATGTGTATTTGTATGAAAATAGATATACAAAATACACAAAAATATTTTAAATTTAAATTTACCTTATTGTATTTGCATTTTGTATATTTATTTTAATACAAATTCAAATATTTTATGTGTATTTTGGTATATATAATTTTATAAAAAATGCATTATTTTATAGGTATTTTGCATCTTAGTTTTCATACAAATGTTCATTATTTTATTAATATTCTGTGTATATATTTTGATACGATTTTATATTATACTATTTGTGTTTGGTATATATTTTTTTATACATATTTTCATTATTTAATGTGTATTTTTTATATATATTTTATACAAATTAACGTTATTTTAAGTGTATTTGTTTATATAATTTCATTCAAATTTACATTATTTTAAGTGTATTTTGTATATGTATTTAAATACAAACTTACCTAATTTTATGTGTATTTTGTATATTTATTTACATACAAATTTAAATTATTTTTGTGTTTTTTTGTATAAACATATAGAGTAAATTTCTATGATAATATATATTCAAAATACATATAAAATTATGTAAATAAGTATAAAAATATATATATCAAATACACCTAAAAAAAATAAAATTCGTATCAAAATAAATAAACAAAATTCCGAGAAAAGAACGTATATTTGTAGGAAAATAAATATACAAAATACAAATAAAATTACGAAAATTTGAATAAAAATATATACAAAAAAACAAAAAAATAAATTTCAATTTGTATGAAAATAGATATGCAAAATACACATAATTAGTTAAATTTGTTTTTAAATAAATGTACAAAATACACATAAAATAATGTAAATTTGTATGAAATGAAAACAAATTCACATAAAATAACGTACATTTGTATAAAATAGATATTCAAAATATACATAGAATAAAGTAAAATCGTATCAAAATAAATACACAGAATATCAATAAAATAATGTAATTTTGTATGAAAATAAAGATGCAAAATACCCATAAAATAAAGCATATTTTTTTAAAAATACATATACAAAAAAACACATAGAATAATTAAATGTGTATTAAAATTAATATACAAAATGCACGTACAATAAGGTAAATTTGTATTGAAAAATTATACAAAATGCACATAAAAGTGTAAATTTGTTTCAAAATATATATACGAATACACATAAAATAACGTAGATTTCTATAGAAATATATATACAAAATACACATGAAATGATGTAAATACGTATAAAAATATATATACAAAATACACATTAAATAATTTAAATTCTCGTCAAAATAAATAAACAAAATATCAATAAAAGAATGTGTATTTGTATGAAAATAGATAAACAAAATACTCATAAAATAACCTAAGTTTGTATAAAACTATATACAAAAATACACAAAAATAATTTAAATTTGTATGAAAATAAATATACAAAATACACATAAAATTAGGTAAATTTGTATTGAAATACATATACAAAATACACATAAAATAATGGAAATTTGAATGAAAATATATAAACATGTACACTTAAAATAACGTAATTTTGTATCAAATATATATACAAAATACACATTAAATAATGTAAATATGTATAACAAAATATATACAAAACACAAATAGAATAATGTAAAATCGTATCAACAATAAATACACAGAATATTAATAAAATAATGTAAATTTGTATGAAAATAAAGATGCAAAATAGCCATAAAATAACGCATTTTTTATAAAAATATATATACCAAAATACACATAAAATATTAAAATTTGTATTAAAATAAATATAAAAAATGCACATACTATAAGGTAAATTTGTATTGAAATAGATATGCAAAATACATATAAAACAATGTAAATTTGTTTCAAAATATATATACGAATACACAAAATAACGTAGATTTCTATAAAAATATATACATATAAAATGAAGTAAATACGTATAAAAAAAATGAATACAAAAAATACATAAAAATCGTATCAAAATAAATAAATAAAATACCAGTAAAAGAATGTGTATTTGTATAAATATAAATATACAAAATACACATAAAATATCGTAAATTTGTATAAAACTATATACAAAAATACACAGAAGTAATTAAATTTGTATGAAAATATATATACAAAATACAGCTAAAATGAGCTAAATTTGATTTGAAATGTACACACAAAATACATAAAATAATGTATATCTGTATCAAAATATTTATACAAATACATATAATAACGTAGATTTGTTTAAAAATATATAAACAAAATACACATTAAGTAATGTAAATACGTATAAAAAATATGTACAAAATACACATATAATCATGTAATTCGTATCAAAATAAATAAACAAAATATCAATAAAATAATGTAAATTTGTATGAGAAAACATATACAAATAACGCAAATTTCTATAAAAATATATGTACAAAAATGCACATAAAATAAAGTAAATTTGCAAAAAAATATATATACAAAACACACACTAAATAATGTAAATGCGTACATAAAATAACCTAAATTTGTATAAAACTATATACAAAAATACACAATAATAATTTAAATTTGTTTGAAAAGAAATATACAAAATACACATAAAATTAGGTAAATTTGTATTGAAATACATATACAAAATACACATCAAATAATGTAAATTTGAAAGAAAATATATAAACAAATACACTTAAAATAACGTAAATTTGTATAAAATATATATGCAAGATACACATTAAATAATGTAAATGTGTACAAAAATATATATATACAAAAAACAAATAGAATAATGTAAAATCGTATCAAAATAAATACACAGAATATCAATAAAATAATGTAAATTTGTATGAAAATAAAGATGCAAAATTCCCAAAAATTATCGCATTTTTTATAAAAATATATTTACCAAAATACACATAAAATATTTAAATTTGTATTGAAATAAATATACAAAATGCATATACAGTAAGGTAAATTTGTATTGAAAGAGGTATTCAAAAATACATATAAAACAAAGTAAATTTGTTTCAAAATATATATACGAATACACATAAAATAAAGTAGATTTCTATAGAAATATATATACAAAATACATATGAAATTATGTAAATACGTATAAAAATATATATACAAAATACATATCAAATAATGTAAATTCATGTCAAAATAAATAAACAAAATATCATGAAAAGAATGTGTATTTGTATGAAAATAGATAATAGATAATAAATTTGTATAAAATATATTTGCAAGATACACATTAAATAATGTAAATATGTATAAAAAAGTATATACAAAAAACAAAAACAAATAGAATAATGTAACATCGTATCAAAATAAATACACCGAATATTAATAAAATAATGTAAATTTGTATGAAAATAAAGATGGAAAACTCCCATTAAATAGCGCATTTCTTATAAAAATATATATACCAAAATACACGTAAAATATTTAAATTTGCTTTGAAATAAATATACAAAATGCACATACAATAAGGTAAATTTGTATTGAAAGAGATATGCAAAAATACATATAAAACAATGTAAATTTGTTTCAAAATATATATACGAATACAAATAAAAAAAACGTAGATTTCTATAAAAATATATATACAAAATACACATAAAATTAAGTAAATAAGTATAAAAAAATGTATACAAAATACACATAAAATAATGTAATTTCGAATTAAAATAAATGTAAATTTGAATGAAAATATAAAAACAAATACACTTAAAATAACGTAAATTTGTATAAAATATATATGCAAGATACACATTAAATAATGTAAATGTGTATAAAAAAATATATACAAAAAACAAATAGAATAATGTAAAATCGTATCAAAATAAATACACAGAATATCAATAAAATAATGTAAATTTGTATGAAAATAAAGATGCAAAATTCCCAAAAATTATCGCATTTTTTATAAAAATATATATACCAAAATACACATAAAATACTTAAATTTGTATTGAAATAAATATACAAAATGCATATACAGTAAGGTAAATTTGTATTAAAAGAGATATTCAAAAATACATATAAAACAATGTAAATTTGTTTCAAAATATATATACGAATACACATAAAATAAAGTAGAATTCTATAGAAATATATATACAAAATACATATGAAATTATGTAAATACGTATAAAAATATATATACAATATACATATCAAATAATGTAAATTCGTATCAAAATAAATAAACAAAATATCATGTAAAGAATGTGTATTTGTATAAAAATAGTTAATAGATAATAAATTTGTTTAAAATATATATCCAAGATACTCATTAAATAATGTAAATATGTATAAAAAAGAATATACAAAAAACAAATAGAATAATGTAAATTCGTATCAAAATAAATACACCGAATATTAATAAAATAATGTAAATTTGTATGAAAATAAAGATGCAAAATTCCCATAAAATAGCGCATTTCTTATAAAAATATATATACCAAAATACACATAAAATATTTAAATTTGTATTGAAATAAATATTCAAAATGCACATACAATAAGGTAAATTTGTATTGAAAGAGAAATGCAAAAATACATATAAAACAATGTAAATTTGTTTCAAAATATATATACGAATACAAATAAAAAAACGTAGATTTCTATAAAAATATATATACAAAATACACATAAAATTAAGTAAATACGTATAAAAAAATGTATACAAAATACACATAAAATAATATAAATTCGAAACAAAATAAATAAACAAAATACCAATAAAAGAATGTGTATTTGTATATATATATATATATATATATATATATATATATATATATATATATATATATAAATATATATATATATATATATATATATATATATATATATATATATATATATATATATATATATATATATATATATATATATATATATATATATATGTACAAAATACACATACAAAATAAACATAAAATAAGGTAAATTTGTAATGAAATATATGTTCAAAATACACATAAAATAATGTAAATTTATATGAAAATATATATACAAATACACATAAAATACCATGAATTTGTATAAAATTATATATTCAAAATAAATATTAAATAATGTAAATGCGTATAAAAATATATATAAAAAGTACATATAAAATAATGTAAATTAGTATCAATATAAATCAACAAAATACCAATAAAATAATATATATTTGAATGAAAATAGATTTACAAAATACACATAACATAACTAAAATTTGTATTGAAATAAATACAAAAATACATAAAAATAATTTGAGTTTGTATGAAAATAGATATTCAAAATACACATAAAACTAGGTAAATTTCTTTTGAAATATATATACAAAATACCCATAAAATATTGTAAATTTGTGTCAGAATATATAAACAAATACACATAAAATAACGTAAATTTGTTTGAAAAATATATATACAAAATACACATAGAATAATGTCAAATCGTATCAAAATGAATGAGCAGAATCTCAATAAAATAACGTAAATTTGTATGAAAATAAAGATGCAAAATACTCATAAAATAAAGCATATTTTTATAAAAATACATATACAAAAATACACATAGAATAATTAAATTTGTATTAAAATTAATATACAAAATGCATATACAATAAGGTAAATTTGTATTGAAAAAAAATGCAAAATACACATAAAAGTGTAAATTTGTTTAAAAATCTATATACGAATACACATAATATAACGTAGATTTCTATAGAAATATATATACAAAATACACATGAAATGATGTAAATACGTATAAAAATATATATACAAAATACACATTAAATAATTTAAATTCTCGTCAAAATAAATAAACAAAATATCAATAAAAGAATGTGTATTTGTATAAAAATAGTTACAAAATACACATAAAATAACCTAATTTTTTATAAAACTATATAAAAAAATACACAAAAATAATTTATATTTGTATGAAAATAAATATACAAAATACACATAAAATTATTTTGTATATCTATTTTATACAAATGTACGTTATTTTATGTGAATTTTTTTTCATTTCATACAAATTTACATTATTTTATGTGTATTTTGTACATGTATTTAAATACAAATTTAACTAATTACATATTTTTTATAAAAATACATATACAAAAATACACATAGATTAATCAAATTTGTATTAAAATTAATATACAAAATGCACATACAATAAGGTAAATTTGTATTGAAAAAATATGCAATATACACAGAAAACAATGTAAATTTGTTTCAAAATATATATTCGAATACACATAAAATAACGCAGATTTCTATAGAAATATATATACAAAATACACTTGAAATAATGTAAATACGTATAAAAATATAGATACAAAATACACATTAAATAATGTTAATTCGTGTCAAAATAAATAAACAAAATATCATGAAAAGAATGTGTATTTACATGAAAATAGATATACAAAATACACATAAAATAACTTAAATTTGTATAAAACTATATACAAAAATACACAAAAAAAATTTAAACTTGTATGAAAATATATATACAAAAAACATATAAAAATAGGTAAATTTGTATTGAAATACATATACAAAATACACATAAAATAATGTAAATTTGAATAAAAATATATAAACATATAGACTTAAAATAACGTAAATTTGTATCAAATATATATACAAAAAAAACATTAAATAATGTAAATATGTATAAAAAAATATATACAAAACACAAATAAAATAATGTAAAATCGTATCAAAATAAATACAGAAAATATTAATAAAATAATGTAAATTTGTATGAAAACTAAGATGCAAAATACCCATAAAATAACGCATTTTTTTTATAAAAATATATATACGAAAAAACATAAAATATTTGATTTTGTATTAAAATAAATAGATATACAAAATACACATAAAATAAGCTAAATTTGAATTGAAATATATACAAAATACATAAAATAATGTAAATTTGTATCAAAATACCTATACAAATACACATATAATAAAGTAAATTTGTATAAAAATATATAAACAAAATACACATTAAATAATGTAAATACGCATAAAAAAAATGTAAAAAATACACAAATAATCATGTAATTCGTATGAAAATAAATAGACAAAATACCAATATAATAATGTAAATTTCTCTGAGAAAACATATACAAAATACACATAAATAATGCAAATATCAATAAAAATATATATAATATAATATATTTTTATACATATTTAAAATATTTAATGTATATTTTGTATATATATATATATATTTTATCCAAATTTACGTGATTTTATATGTATTTGTTTATATGTTTTCATACAAATTTACATTATTTTATGTGAGTTTTGTATATGTATTTCAATACAAATTTGCCTAACTTTATGAGTATTTTGCATATCTATTTTCAAACAAATTTAAATTATTTTTGTGTATTTTTGTATATATTTTTATACAAATTTTAGTTATTTTATTTGTTTTTTGTAAATATATTTTCCTACAAATATACATTCTTTTATTGGAATTTTGTGTATTTATTTTGTTACGAGTTTACATTATTTTATGTGTATTTTGTATATATATTTTTCTACGTATTTAAATTATTTTATGTGTATTTTATATATACATTTTCATAAAAATTTACGTTATTTAATTGTGTGTTTTCGTATATATTTTGAAACAAATTTTATACAAATTCATGTTATTTTATGTGTATTTGTATATATATTTTCATACAAATTTATATTATTTTGTGTGTATTTTTACATATATTTTATTACAAATTTACCTTATTTTATGTTTATTTTGTATTTTTATTTCATTCAATTTTAAATTATTTAATGTGTTTATTTGTATTTGTATTTAGGTTATTTTATGTGTTTTTTGTATATATATTTTCATCCAAAATTACATTAATTTATTGTTATTTTCTTAATTTAACTCGATACGAATTTAGATTATTTCATAGGTATTTTGTATACATATTTTTATACTCATTTACATATCTAAGGTGTATTTTGTATATATATTTTTTATGCAAATTAATTTCATGTGCATTCTTGCACATATATTTTTAAAGAAATTTGCGTTATTTTATGTGTATTTTGTATATATTTTCTCATACAAATTGACATTATTTAATTAGTTTTTTGTTTATTTATTTTGATACGAATGGCATGATTATTTGTGTATTTTGTACATATTTTTTGTATACGTATTTACATTACTTAATGTGTATTTTGTTTATATATTTTTATACAAATTTACGTTATTATATGTGTATTTGTTAAAAATATTTTGAAACAAATCTACTTTATTTTATGTATTGTGTATATATATTTTAATTCAAATTTAGCTTATTTTGTGTGTATTTTGTATATCTATTTTCATACAAATTTAATTACTTCTGTGTATTTTTGTATATAGTTTTATACAAATTTACGTTATTTTATGTGCATTTTGTATATCTATATTTATACAAATACACATTCTTTTATTGGTATTCTGTTTATTTATATTTATACGAATTTACATTATTTTATGTGTATTTTGTGTACTTTTTCTATTCGTATTTACTTAATTTTATGTGTATTTAGTATATATATTTTTATAGAAATCTACGTTATTATTTATTTTGATACGATTTTACATTATTCTTTGTATTTTGTATATATATTTTTAGACATATTTACATTATTTAATGTATATTTTGTACATATATTTTATTGAAATCTACGTTATCTTATGTGTATTTGTTTATATATTTTCATACAAATTTACATTATTTTATGTGTATTTTGTATATGTATTTCAATAAAAATTTGCCTAATTTCATTTGTATTTTGCATATGTATTTTCAAACAAATTTAAACTATTTTTGTGTATTTTTGTATTATTTTTATACAAATTATTTTTTTTATTTGTATTTTGTATATATATTTTCCTACACACTTTTAGAGGAAGTTTTGTTTATTTATTTTGATACGAATTTACATTATTTTATGTGTATTTTGTATATATATTTTTCAATGTATTTACATTATTTTATGTGTATTTTGTATATATATTTTCATAAAAATTTACGTAATTTTATTGTGTGTATTCGTATATATTTTGATAAAAATTTCATTATTTTATGTGTTTTTTGCATATCTATTTCAATAAGAATCTACCTTATTGTATGTGTATTTTGTATATTTATTTTAATACAAATTTAATTATTTGATGTGTATTTTTGTATATATATTTTTTTAAATATGAGATATTTTATGGGTATTTTGTATCTTTAATTTTAAAAAATTTTACATTACGTACATATCTTTTATACGTATTTACATTATTTAATGTGTATTTTGTTTATATATTTTTATACAAATTTACGTTATTATATGTGTATTTCAATATATATTTTGATACAAATTTACATTATTTTATGTATTTTCTATATTTATTTCAATTCAAATTTAGCTTATTTTATGTGTCTTTTGTATATCTATTTTCAAACAAATTTAATTATTTTTGTTTATTTTTGTATATAGTTTTATACAATTTTACGTTAATTTATGTGTATTTTGTATATTTATATTTATACAAGTAAACATTCTTTTATTGGCATTTAGTTTATTTATTTTGATACGAATTTACATTATTTTATGTGTTTTTTGTATATATTTTCTTATACGTATTTACCTCATTTTATGTGTATTTTGTATATATATTTTATAGAAATCTACGTTATTTTATGTGTATTCTTATATATATTTTGAAAAAAATTTACATTGTTTTATATGTATTTTGCATATCTATTTCAATACAAATTTACCTTATTGTATGTGCATTTTGTATATTTATTGTAATACAAATTTAAATATTTTATGTGCATTTTGGTATATATATTTTCATAAAAAATGCGTTGTTTTATGGGTATTTTGCATCTTTATTTTCATACAAATTTAAATTATTTTATTAATATTCTGTGTATTTATTTTGATACTATTTTACATTATTTTATTTGTGTTTTGTATATATTTTTTATACATATTTACATTATTTAATGTGTATTTTCTATATATATTTCATACAAATTTTCGTTATTTTAAGTGTATTTGTTTATATATTTTTATTCAAATTTACATTATTTTATGTGTATTTTGTATATGTATTTCAATAGAAATTTACCTAATTTCATGTGTATTTTGTATATATATTTTATACAAATTTAAATTATTTTTTGTGTATTTTTGTATAGAGCTTTATACAAATTTACAATATTTTATGTGTATTTTGTATATATATTTTCATACAAATACACATTCTTTTATTGATATTTTGTTTATCTATTTTGATGTGAATTTACATTATTTAATGTGAATTGTGTATATATATTTTTATACGTATTTACGTCATTTCATGTGTATTTTGTATATATATTTCTATAGAAATATACGTTATTTTATGTGTATTCGTATATATATTTTGAAACAAATATACATTGTTTTATGTGCATTTTGCATATTTTTTCAATACAAATTTACCTTATTGTACGTGCATTTTGTATATTAATTTTAATACAAATTTAGCTATTCTATGTGTATTTTTGGATATGTATTTTTATAAAAATATGCTTTATTTTATGGGTATTTTGCATCTTTATTTTCATACAAAATTACATTATTTTATTGATATTCTATGTATTTATTTTGATACGATTTTACATTATTCTATGTATATTTTGTATCTATTTTATACCAATGTACGTTATTTTATGTGAATTTGTTTTCATTTCATACAAATCTACATTATTTTATGTGAATTTTGTACATGTATTTAAATACAAATTTAACTAATTATATGTGTATTTTGTATATCAATTTTCATACAAATTGAATTTAATTTTTGCGTATTTTTGTATATATTTTTATTCAAATTTTCGTAATTTTATGTGTATTTTGTATATTATTTTCCTACAAATATACGTTCCTTTATCGGAATTTTATTTATTTATTTTGATACGAATTTTCATTTTTTTTAGGTGTATTTGATATATATATTTTTATACTTATTTGCATAATTTTATATGTATTTTGAATATATATTTTCATAGAAATTTACTCTATATGTATAAGTATAGAAAATACACATGAAATAATCTAAATTAGTATCGAAATTAATGAACAAAATACCGATAAAATAATGTAATTTTGAATGAAAATATATATAGAAAATACACATAAAGCAACGTAAATACAAATAAATATATACACATAAAATGATTTGAATTTGAATGAAAATAGATATAAAAATAAACTTAAAATAAGGCAAATTTATAATGAAATATATATACAAAATACACATAAATTAATGTAGATTTGTTTCAAAATATATATACGAATACACATAAAATAACGTAGATTTCTATAGAAATATATATACAAAATACACATGAAATGTTGTAAATACGTATAAAAATATAAATACAAAATACACATTAAATAATGTAAATTCGTGTCAAAATAAATAATTAAAATATCAATAAAAGAATGTGTATTTGTATGAAAATATATATACAAAATACACATAAAATAACGTAAATTTGTATAAAACTATATATAAAAATACACAAACATAAGTTAAATTTGTATGAAAATAAATATACAAAATACACATAAAATAAGGTAAATTTGTAATGAGATACATATACAAATTACACATAAAATAATGTAAATTTGAATGAAAATATATAAACAAATACACTTAAATTAACATAAATTTGTATAAAATATATATAAAAAATACTCATTAAATAATGTAAATATGTATAAAAAATATATATACAAAACACAAATAGAATAATGTAAAATCGTATTAAAATAAATACACAGAATGTAAATAAAATAATGTAAATTTGTATGAAAATAAAAATGCAAAATACCCATAAAATAACGCATTTTTTTATAAATATACAAAATTCACATGAAAGGATGTAAATACGAATAAAAATATATATACAAAATACACATTAAATAATGTAAATTCGCGTCAAAAAAAATAAACAAAATGTCAATAAAAGAATGTGTATTTGTATGAAAATAAATATACAAAATACACATAAGATAACATAAATTTGTATAAAACTATATACAAAAATACACAAAAATAATTTAAATTTGTATGAAAATAAATATACAAAATACACCTAAAATTAGGTAAATTTGTATTGAAATACATATACAAAATACACATAAAATACTGTAAATTTGAATGAAAATACATAAACAAATACACTTAAAAAAACGTAAATTTGTATAAAAAAATATATACAAAACACAAATAGAATAATGTAAAATCGTATCAAAATAAATACACAGAATATTATTAAAATAATGTAAATTTGTATGAAAATAAAGAAGCAAAATACCCATAAAATAACGCTTTTTTTTTAAATATATATACAAAAATACACAAAAAAAATTATTTGTATTAAAATAAATATACAAAATACACATACAATAAGGTAAATCTGTATTGAAATAGATATGCAAAATACATATAAAACAATGTAAATTTGTTTCAAAATATATATACGAATACACATAAAATAACGTAGATTTGTATAAAAATATATATATAAAATACACGTAAAATGAAGTAAATACGTATAAAAAAATGTATACAAAATACACATAAAATAATGTAAATTCGTATCAAAATAAATAAACAAAATACCAATAAAAGAATGTGTATTTGTATAAATATAAATATACAAAATACACATAAAATAACGTAAATTTGTATAAAACTATATACAAAAATACACAGAAGTAAGTATATACAAAATACATAAAATAATGTAAATTTGTATCAAAATATTTATAAAAATACATATAATAACGTAAATTTGTTTAAAAATATATAAACAAAATACACATTAAGTAATGTAAATACGTATAAAAAATATGTACAAAATACACATATAATCATGTAATTCGTATCAAACTAAATAAACAAAATAGCAATAAAATAATGTAAATTTGTATGAGAAAACATATACAAATACATATAAAATAACGCTAATTTCTATAAAAATATATGTCCAAAAATGAACGGAAAATAAATTAACTTTGGATAAAAATATATATACAAAACACACATTAAATAATGTAAATGCGTACATAAAATAACCTAAATTTGTATAAAACTATATACAAAAATACACAAATTTTTTTTTTATTTCTATGAAAAGAAATATACAAAATACACATAAAATTAGGTTAATTTCTATTGAAATACATATACAAAATACACATAAAATAATGTAAATTTGAAAGAAAATATATAAACAAATACACATATAATAACGTAAATTTGTATGGAATATATATACAAAATACACATTAAATAATGTAAATATGTATAATAAAATATATACAAAACACAAATAAAATAATGTAAAATCGTATCAAAATATATACACAGAATATTAATAAAATAATGTAAATTTTTATGAAAATTAAGATGCAAAATACATATAAAACAACGCATTTTTTATAAAATTATTGATACCAAAATACACATAAAATATTTGAATTTGTATCAAAATAAATATACAAAATGCACATACAGTAAGGTAAATTTGTATTGAAATAGATATGCAAAATACATATAAAATAATGTAAATTTGTTTCAAAATATATATGCGAATACACATAAAATAACGTAGATTTCTATAAAAATACATATACAAAATACACATAAAATTAAGTAAATACGTATAAAAAAATGTATACAAAATACACATAAAATAATGTAAATTCGTATAAATATAAATATACAATATTGCAATAAAAGAATGTGTATTTGTATAAATATAAATATACAAAATGCACATAAAATAACGTAAATTTATATAAAACTATATACATAAAATAACGTAAATTTCTATAAATATATATGTACAAAAATGAACATAAAATAAATTTGCATAAAAATATATATACAAACACACATTAGATAATGTAAATGAGTATAAAAATATGTATACAAAATACCTATGAAATAATCTAAATTCGTATCGAATTAAATTAAGAAAATACCAATATAATAATGTAATTTTGGATGAAAATATATATAAAAAATACTCATAAAATAACCTAAATACAAATACAAATATACACATAAAATAATTTAAAATTGAATGAAATAAATATACAAAATAAACATAAAATAAGGTAAATTTGTAATGAAACATATGAAAAAATACACGTAAAATAACATAAATTTGTATGAAAATATAAATACAAATACACATTAAATAACATGAATTTGTGTAAAATTTGTATCAAAATATATACTTATACACACAATAAAATAACGTAGTTTTTTATGAAAATGTATATACAAAATACACATAAAATAATTTAAATACGTAGAAAAATATATATACAAAAAACACATAAAATAATGTAAATATGTATGAAAATATATAAACAAATACACATAAAATAATGTAAATTTGGATAAAATATATATACAAAATGAACATTAAATAATGTAAATATGTATAAAAAAAATATATACAAAAAACACATAGAATAATGTTAAATCGTATCAAAATAAATAAAGAGAATATTAATAAAATAATGTAAATTTGTATGAAAATAAAGATGCAAAAAATACATATAATAACGCATATTTGCATAAAAATATATATACAAAAAGACATATAAAATAATTAAATTTGTATTAAAATAAATATACAAAATGAACGTACAATAAAGTAAATTTGTATTGAAATAGATATGCAAAATACACATTAATAATGTAAATTTGTATCAAAATATATATACGAATACTCATAAAATAGAGTAAATTTCTATGAAAATATACATACAAAATAGATATACAAAATACACATATAACTAGTTAAATTTGTATTTAAATACATGTACAAAAAACACATAAAATAATGTAGATTTGTATGAAATGAAAACAAATACATTTTATATAAAATATATATACAAAATACACATAGAATAATGTAAAATCATATCAAAATAAATACACAGAATATCAATAAAATAATGTAAATTTGTATGAAAATAAAGATGCAAAATACCAATAAAATAAGGCATATTTTTATAAAAATACATATACAAAAATACACATAGATTAATCAAATTTGTATTAAAATTAATCTACAAAATGCACATACAATAAGGTAAATTTGTATTAAAAAAATATGCAAAATACACATAAAACAATGTAAATTTGTTTCAAAATATATATACGAATACACATAAAATAACGCAGATTTCTATAGAAATATATATACAAAATACACTTGAAATAATGTAAATACGTATAAAAATATATATTCAAAATACACATTAAATAATGTTAATTCGTGTCAAAATAAATAAACAAAATATCATGAAAAGAATGTGTATTTGTATGAAAATAGATATACAAAATACACATAAAATAACCTAAATTTGTATCAAACTATATACAAAAATACACCAAAATATTTTAAATTTGTATGAAAATAAATATACAAAAAACATATAAAATTAGGTAAATTTGTATTGAAATACATATACAAAATACACATAAAATAATGTAAATTTGAATGAAAATATATAAACATATAGACTTAAAATAACGTAAATTTGTATCAAATATATATACAAAAAACACATTAAA
>NC_066548.1:16200567-16219001 GCF_024679095.1 Eriocheir sinensis
CTGACTTAAACAATCAATGACATCACCTAAGAAAAAAAAAATTCTACAGTAGATTCATACAATTAAGTAGGAATCATTGTATTGAGGAAGAAGTTTCGTATCTGTGGCTGTTGCGCTGAGCGTACACACGTAGCCTACCCGTCGCTCCAAGCCCCAGATACATATCTTATTCCTCAATACAATGATTCCTACCTGTATTCAGTTATTATAGAGTATATTTTTTTATGTGATTATATTTGGTATGCCTATGTGAATGAGCTATGTAGGAAATAATGACGGAAAGTGTGCATTACTTTATAGATAGCCTACTATCATCGCCTTCAGTGCTCGTTTTGCAGGGCCCGTTCTCCCTTGAAAACTTGCAGTATTATGATTGTACTTTGTTTCTTAGGTGATGTCATTGATTGTTTAAGTAGAGTGTCGTTATTCAATTAAGTTTCGAATATTTTTTAATCGTGAAAAAAGCTAGATTATCTCAATCATATATATTTGGTACGTGTTTTTTTATACAATCTATGATGTCATCAACAGCCAATCAGGTGAAAGGGGGGCGGGGCTTAGCCAGAATGGGGGAGGGGCTTCTCGGTGCAAATTGGCCAAGCTAATTTGGACCGACTATTTATAGTAGTAGTAACCGTTTCCCTATTGTCTCATCAACACCTGAGAGTAGTTCAGCATACTATCAAAAGACAGATCCTCTCTCTATCCACACCACTCTACATTCACACAACGTACACACCTTTTCACAAAATTCAAAACTCAAAATGGTGTACCAAAACACTGCCTCGGAGTCCGCCTGGGGAGGGCACAAATTCCCCGAGGGAGGACTCCCCTTCTGGCTGCCGACCTGAGAGGTGTCTTGATAACTCCTCGAACCTCTTTCTTATCAATTTCTGCAACATTAGCGGTCTTCGTTCTAATTTTCATTCTGTGGAACACGATCTCTCCTCCTCTAAACCTCACCTTCTCTTCCTCACCGAAACACAGGTGTCTGAGGCTACTGACAGCAACCTCTATTCTGTTCCCTCCTACTATCTCTATCCTAAATTTCAATCCAAAGCTGGATGTTGCGCCTGCATCCGCAACGACATCACTTGCTCTCGTGCCCACGACATTGACTCTTCAGAATTTTCCACCATCTGGCTAAGACTTCATTGTCATTCTATTACTAAATACATCTGTGTTGTTTATTTCTCACCTAACTCTACTAACTATGTAAAATTCTTTGACTACTTGAACTCTAAAGTGGAGCACATCTTGATCCACTTTCCCTTCGCTGAAATCTCCATCTTGGGAGATTTCAATGTTCACCACCAACTTTGGCTTTCATCCTCTTTCACTGACCGGCCTGGTGAACAAGCCTACAACTTTGCTCTCCTCAACGACCTAGAGCAGTTGATTCAGCACCTTACATGTATTCCCGACCGTCTTGGAGACAGGCCCAACATACTAAACCTCTTCCTTAGCTCCAACCCTTCCACTTACTCTGTCAAACTATTTTCTCCGTTGGGCTCCTCCGATCACAACCTTATTTCTGTATCCTGTCCTATCGCTTCTGTACACTCTCTGGACCCACCGAAGAAGCGATTCTTCTGGCATTTTGCTTCAGCTCGGTGGGACGACCTGAGGATGTACTTTTCCGATTTCCCGTGGAATGATTACTGCTTCCAGGAGAGAGACCCCTCTGTGTGTGCTCAGCGCATTACAGAGGTGATTGTCTCTGGAATGGAGGCATACATTCCACGTACATTCTCTACTCCTCATGCTAAAAAGCCTTGCTTTAATCACGCTTGTTCTCGTGCTGTCAAATTTAGAGAGGCAGCTCACAAAAGGTACCAGAGCCTTCGCACTCCTGCTAACCATGATCTTTACATTTTTGCCCGGAATCGTGCCAAATCTATTCTCCGACTTACCGAAAAATCCTTCATTAATAGAAAATGCCAAAATCTTGTATTTTCTAATTCTACCCGGGACTTCTGGCATCTAGCCAAAAACATCTCCTCCAACTTCACTTCTTCATCTTTCCCTCCACTCCTCAGTCCTGACGGCAGCACCGCTGCTCTCAAACTTTCTGTAACAAATCCACTCTGGACGACTCTGGGCATATTCCTCCTACTCATCCCCCCTCTGACTCCTTATGCCTGTTATTTAGATTCTTACGAATGGTGTTTTCTATTCCCTCTTTGGCCTCAATCCTCAGAAGGCTTATGGACCTGATGGAGTGCCTTCTATTGTCCTTAAAAACTGTGCTTCCGTGCTGTCACCCTGCCTGATCAAAATCTTTCGCCTCTGCCTATCAACATCTAACTTTCCTTCTTGCTGGAAGTATGCCTTCATACAGCCTGTGCCTAAGAAGGGTGACCGTTCCAATCCCTCAAACTACCGTCCTATAGCTTTGCTTTCTTGTCTATCTAAAGCTTTGAATCAATCCTTAACCGAAAGATTCAAAAGCAATTTTCCTCTTCTGATCTTCTATCTGATCGCCAGTATGGGTTCCGCAAGGTGCGTTCTACTGGTGATCTCTTTGCCTGCCTAACTGACTCTTGGTCATCCTCTCTTAGCCGTTTCGGTGAAACCTTTGCTATTGCGCTGGACATATCAAAGCCTTTGATAGGGTCTTACCCAAATCTTTGCTTTCCAAACTATCCTCCTACGGTTTCTATCCTTCTCTCTGTACCTTTATCTCCAGTTTCCTTTCTGACCGTTCTATTTCTGCTGTGGTAGACTGTCACTGTTTTTTGGGTTTTTTACGTCGCGGCCTATTGCGCCAGTAGGCTTCTTCCCGGTGGGGCCTGATGGTCGGCCCAAGGCTTCTTCCCAGTGGGGCCTGATGTTCGGCCCAGCCCGTTCTGGCGCAGGCGAGTGTTTATAGTGGCACTATCTTGTGTTGGCTCATGCTGACCCCCGGAACTCATCTTTGAGCCTCTCTTTGGAGAGGTTATCTAGAGCCCAGGTTGATGGGTGGTCTTCAGACCAGCATGTGGGTAGTCTTTGGCCACTCGGCGGTGACTGAAAAACCTCAGCTGTGCGGCAGCCAGGATTCGAACCCGCGTCCCTCCTGGAGCTCCTGAACGCGGGGCCGTCACGGTAACCACTCAGCCACCGCCTTCCCCTAAACCTATTAACAGTGGTGTCCCACAGGACTTTGTCCTATCTCCCACTCTCTTTCTGTTGTCCATTGATGATCTTTCCAAAACGAAATGTCCTATCCATTTCTACGTCGATGACTCCACTCTGCATTACTCAACTTCTTTTAATGTCGACAATAGATGCTCCGCAACGAATTTGATCAGCAACTTTGCCTAATACCCAGTTTATAGAAGTGTTGAAAAGTGAGGGAGCAAGGACGCACCCCGGCCTCACTTATGAATTAACAGGGAAGAAGCCGGAGACGCCTCCCCCACACTTCACAGCACTCTAAGTCCCAGAGTAAAGGCCAGTCATGAGGTCAATAATCCTTACATGAATCCACCGGATCCGTAGAATATTCCATAGTGCCTCAAGATGCACTGAGTCAAAAGCCTTCTTGAGATCGATATAAGCTGAGAGTAGCACCTGTCAAAACTCATGTCGGTGTTCCACGAGGACGCAAAGTGCTGGGATCCTATCAATTGTTGACTTGCCGGGCGTGAACCCGGATTGCTCAGGTCTATCCTTAACTCAATATCTCAACTGGAAACTTCATATTATCTCATCTCTTATTAAATCATCTTCCTCGAACTTAGACGTTCTGTATCGTCCCCACAAGTTCTTATCCCTCACAAATGCTGTCCAAAGGGGCTTATCCGCTCTCGTATGGAGTATGCATCTCGTTGGGGGGCGTGTCCACATACAGGGCCCTTTTGAACAGATTGGAGTCAAAGGCTCTTCGTCTCACCGGTTCCCCTTCTCTTAATATCGTCTTTTTCAGTAAGATATTACAGGCGGCCACGCCTCCTCTCTTTTTCACTTGATTTTGATTGGCAGTTGATTGATGTAGCAGCCAATCACCGTGCAGAACCATTCACTTTGCTTCCGCCTTGGCCGCTGGCGTCGCAACTCTGCGCAATGTTCTTAGTTTTCTAATACTATCTGGAATACAACAAAGCCTACCTGTGTTTTCTTAGTAGCATAGCCATCTTTACGTCATTATCTAAAACATTCATTCTATAATGGGTAGGTGGTGGCTGAGTGGTTAGCGTGTGGGCCCCGCATTCACCGCGCCATGGACGACGTCGGTTTGAATCCGCTCGCTACCACCTGGGATTTTTCTGTCACCGCCGAGTGGCCTAAGATTGCCCACATGCTATCCTGAAGACCACCCATCAACCTAGACTCTAGAGGAAACCGTCCAAGTGAATCAAGAATGAGTTCCGGGGGGCAGTATGAGCCAAGAATAAATGGCCTGCTGAATCAAGAATGAGTTCCGGGGGGCAGCATGAGCCAAGCATAAACTGCCTGCTCCATGACGGGCTTGGGCCGACCACCAGGCCCCTGAAGAAAGCCTACCGGCGCTACAGGCGAAGACGTAAAAAAAAAAAAAAGACGACTGATTATTTTTTCTTGTAGATATCATGTGATGAATGAAGATATATTTTATACGATAAAAACAAGCTTATATTTCTACCTATATTCAAGTCAACAGTGTACTTATGGCTATTTTCTTTGTCTCATCATAATCTTTGACAGTTTATGCACTGTACATGTTTAATGGTGAAATTACATTAATTTAATATTTCATAGTGATGTTGAGGTGTAAAAATATTTTTTCATGCATCCCATAGCACTGCGAGGCAGTGTGAGACCAGAGCGGGCTTCCTGGGCCAAGCAAACTTAATTTAACTGGCTCGGAGATTGGCTGCAGCTTGGCCATTGAAAATTGAAGAACATGAGGGTGTGTGGCCGAATGTAATATCCTGGTGAAACAGTCTTAAACTCCGCCGCATTATTCCCTCTTTTGTATGTTCTGTCGATATTTTTATGGTGACTGTTCTTCTGAACTTGCTAACTGCATGCCTCCACATCTCCCGCGGTACCGCTGAACACGACTTTCTTCTCTAGCTCATCCCTATTCTATCAAAATCCCTTAAACAAGAGTCAAAGTGTCTTCACCCTTCCATCCTTTTGCATGACATGTAAACTCTGGAATTTCATTTGTATTTCATCCTGCCTATGACTTGAACTCTTTCAAATGGGGAGAATCAAGACACCTCTCCATGCATTCATAATTGGCCTCTCTTTTGACTTTTCGTACTAACTCCTTTTTTGCTGGAACAGTGTTTACCGGGCATTTTTGTTTCCTGTTTTCGTTGCCCTTGCATTGTTTCCAATGCTACAAAAAAGGAAGATTAAACCGAGTGCACAAAGATATCCATTTTACATTGGAGGAGGCCAATGGCCAGCTTTAGTTCCTTGCGAAAAAACAGAGACTGGGGTCAACAGGAACAAAGAAATCATTTACAAGTCTCCTGGACACAATTATACAGTCGAACGAGAACCCAAATCCTAGTCACAACTTCATTTAACATAGAAGTATAGGGACCTCTTACGACAACAATCAAGTGCTTACAGTCTAGTGTTTAATGCTTAGATTACTAAGAATCAATGGATCTTGAATCCAGGTGACACAGTAACCCATCCTCTCCTACGCTGTGAGCTTTTTTTTCACAAGGATTCTGCACAAACAGTTCGAAATATAGTATTTAGTCATATTTCCTTTTGAGTGCCATGTTGTAATGATTCACGTGTCTGGCGGCGACTTGTTCACGCAGCCACAACGAATCTGGTCCAAATCTTCTTGCAGCTGCAGCCCTGCATAGCAATTCGAATCTGGCGTACATCCCAGACTGGATTACAGACTCTCAAGGATCGTTGTTGCAGAAAGTCGCTGATATTTTGCATAGTGGTGATGAAAAGCTAATGGAGCACATCTGACGCACTACTGGAAATAGATGTATACTAGAGATGGTCGAGATATTCGTATTCGCATTCGCGAATATTCGCGTTTTATATTCACAGTCGTATTGACACTCGCATTCGCATGTTGTCATGCAAATATTTTGCGAATATCGAATATTAATCTGATTAATAGGCCTCTTCTAAAAATATTTTTACAACGTAAGAAACACTACGAGAGAGAGAGAGAGAGAGAGAGAGAGAGAGAGAGAGAGAGAGAGAGAGAGAGAGAGAGAGAGAGACTGCATCGTCATCTGCTCCGGGTTCGTTCGCAGATCGTCCAGTTTCAGTGCTCTACGACGCGATAGAATCGTGTAAGATTATCCTCCTGCACACCGCCTCCACTTGAGCTCAGTGGCTGAGTCACCACGGCGGCTCAGACTTCATCAGGCTTCCACAGTGCATAATATGCATAGTATGCAGTGCACTGCATACTATATCATCAAGAGAAGTGTGGCAGTATTTTTAAAGCGTTTCAAGCAAAATATTCGCATTCGCATTCTCGAATAACAGAAATTATTATTCGCGATTCCATTCTCAAATACTGAAAAATATATGATCCGACCATATCTAATATATAAGGTAAAAGGGTCAATATGTGCATCTTACGTGACTTACAAGAACTGGAGAGTCATGATCAGCCCACACATATTATTTACGAAATGAAAAATTCATGTAAGAAATTTTGCCAAAAAGTGTAAATTTTTTCACGTAGTCGTGAGGATCCTATAGATATTATTATTTAGTTGATCAAATAATGAAACTATCTCTAGCGTGTACCAATGATACCTAAACATTTTACAAAGCTTCTGTTTATTTTATCTGAGAGCATGGTTTAAATAATGACAGATCATTTCCTTACCTAAAGCACCTAAAGAACCTAAAGTATCCAGCTTCATTTTTGTTCCATCAAGAGTTATATATCGTGATTGCCTTTCTAAAAAACATTCACCCGCTCTACTACTGGGCTGGGGTTGACCACGACGTCCCATGAGTCTATCGACTTCGTGGGTGGCACATATCTAAAAATAATGATAAATAAATAAACAAAACTTTTCCTCTACCGTTTATATCAGTTCAGACCACTTTGGGCTCAAACTCCTACCATGCACAAATATCTGACCCAGGTGGAAAGTCAGCAAGGTGGTCGATATTTGAGTACCTGTGGATAGGGGAGGAATGTTAATTGTCATCTGTAGATTATCCCAGTCAGATGTGTGTCTTGAGGAATGTAGAGATGATGATGTTGACTTTGAGAAAAAAAATAGTCAAAACAAAGTAGAGCATCATAATGTGTGCTTCAAAAATATTGTGTTTATTGTTGATGATAAGAAGTTGGCCGAGGAAAATACGGGTCTAAAGTGAAGTGTAAAGGTGGTAGCAAGGTGCTGTGTGTAATGCTTCAGATTTTGTTCATTTTTCATGTCCCTTGCACAGGTGCAGAGTGCGTGTCGTTATATAGGGATGCAGAGCAAGAAGGCGGGTAGGTAGGAACTCGCCAAGAAGCCCACTCCCGCTGCTTCAGTCGTGCTGAGGGTGTTTATGCACCAACTTTCTTTCATTTCATAGAATTGATTCAAAATCATGGCGACAACAGCAGCAGGCTCTACGTTGCTGTTGGTGCGCTCAAGAAGGAGGATCGTTACTTTTTTTTCTCACGTTAATGGAGGCAGGCGGAGGGGTAAAGAAATTTAAGGAAATAAAAAGTAAAAGCAAAAAATATAAATCTGGCAAAGCACAGGCACAAAAAGGAAGAAAGTAGGACAACACCGTAAAGAGGAAAAAAATATATATTAAGAAAAAAACATCCTTAGTTTACGTCATGGAGGTATTTCGGAAAAGCTTAACCGTGATATATATATATATATATATATATATATATATATATATATATATATATATATATATATATATATATATATATATATATATATATATATATATATATTGAGAAACTCTTAACAAGGCAGCTCCTATAAGCCTAACTTCACCTTACTTCACTATCCATGAATTTAGCCAACCCCTTCTTGAATGTATCTATGGTATTGGCACTCAGAATATGACTGCCAAGTCTCTTCCACTCATCCACCACTCTATTGGTAAACCAATTCTTGTCTATGTCTGTTGATTTTAAATTTATCTAACTTAAAACCGTTTCTACGTGTTCTACCTGGCTCATTTACATCCAAAACCCTATTAAGATCCCTTTATTAATAAACCTCGATCAGTTCTCCTCGCAGCCTTCGCCTTTCCAAAGAGTGTAGATTTAAATGATTCAATCTGTCCTAATACGGAGAGAGAGAGAGAGAGAGAGAGAGAGAGAGAGAGAGAGAAAATACGCTTATTGCCTTTGATTGAGGAAGAAAATAATACAGAAAAAACTAATTACTTAATTGAAAAAACAAAAAAAGATGATGGATTCCCTCACTGTTTACTCGTGACGTCAGAGGCCACGAGGGAAATATTTACCCGGATTAGTCGGATAAACGCCAGCCGTCCCTTCAATTATCCCCCGTAAATAGTATCACCCGGCCTCCATTAGCTAATTTCCCCGATGTACAGTAGGGTCAGGGTGAGATGAGATGCGTCACCAAGGCAAAGGCTAAGATAGGAATGAGCAGGGAATGGCAAGACACCAGGAAAATAATATTTGTTTGTTTGTGTGTGTGTGTGTGTGTGTGTGTGTGTGTGTGTGTGTGTGTGTGTGTGTAGGGCCGTAGCAAGAAGTAGTGAGGCCCCCCCAAAAAAAACTTCTGTGGGGCCCCATACTGACAACCGGGTTTTACATATTTTTTTTTCAGTAAGAGTAAAGAGTACAGCAATTAAAAAACAACGAATGACGATGTTATGTATTTAAGTGGACCATAGCTGGGAACAGCATGGGGGCACGACTGATAAGCAGGCCTATCAGTGTACAATAATAATGTTTCTCTAACAAAGTATGATAATTTAAATGCAAAACGATCATTAACAGCATTTTTTTTTCGAGCTTTGTGGTCTACAAATTTATTAACCAAAGCATCAAAATCAAGAGATCTAGCAACATCATATTCAATGGAGATTATCCCAAGAGCAGACAGCCTTTCATCTGACATTGTTGACCGCAAAATATTTATTATTATTTTCATTCTACTAAATTAAGCTTCTCTCTGCACTTGCTGGAGTTGTTAACATAACTCTCAACATAATTCTACTGTTTGGGTATATTTTCTGAAGATTATTACTACAGATATATGTTAAGAAATCTTTAGCAGTAGCAAGAGTTTTTTTTCTCTACTGACAACAGTAATGAAATATCTCAACTCCATTTCCAGTTCAGGGGCATCAATGTCTCCCATTATTACCTCATAGTTCTTGTATCGAATGTGAAGCTTATTTTCGTCAATAAACTCCTTGAATTGCTTTGCATTGTACAAAAAGCCAAACAGGTTATGCCACTCCATGAGCTGACTAACTAGCGAGTTGACGGATGATATAACCTGATCTACTACAACAAGAACTGATATTTAAACTTTTCCTCCTCAGATAAGATACTTTCATTGCGACACTCATAGTCAAACATGATCTTTTTTCTTCGTGTACGCGTTTGCGGAAATACTTTGGCTACATCCACCTGCTCAGCTATTTCCGATGCATTAAGAATATTTGTATTGTACCCTGTACTGCGATACTGTTCAAAGAATGCCATAGTAGCAGTCACTTCTGTCTGCAACACACCAATTATCATGCCTGATTACTAAATAAGCTTCCTGGTCTTATTAATATGAAATGAAATGTCATACCATATGCAAACTGCTAATAGAAATGGCAATTTGTTCAACATGTCCAAGAGTGCAGCTGCTTCTGTTGCGGTCACGCCATCTTTTTTCTCGAGAGCATATTCTCTCAGCAATGATAATGCATTGTTCATTTCCTTCATATGATATCAGAGTGGTTTAACAGCCTCAATTCGTGACTCCCACCTGGTATCTGATAGACCTTTAACTGTAATAGGCATACATTCTTCAAGAATAGCCTATTGAGATGTGTAGATGAGCTAAATATCACATATATTCTGTTGATGATGCAAAAAAATAAAATCAATGGCATAATTTGAGGATTTTGCTGCATCTACAATCACCAAATTCCAGGTATGAGAGCCACACGGTACATACAAAGCACGCTGCTTCAGTTCTAATATACGTGCTTGCAGTATTCCTTTATTTTTTCCAGGGCCAAAGGAATTCCTTTGCCCCTGATTCTTTCCACTCATGTTAGCACCATGATCGTAAGTTTGTCCTCTCATGTCAGAAATATCTATCCCAACCCAGTAAGCCTTATCAAAGCATGACTTCAGTAAACCTTCAACAGTTGTATCATGCACATTCAGGAAACCAAAAAAAGGCCTCACGAATTTTAAAACCTGTTCCATTCAAACAATCTACATATCGCAATACAACTGACCTCTGTTCTTTATGTGACACATCAGGAGTACAGTAAAAAATTACTGAATAGTATTTTGCTTTTTTGAGAACTGCTACATTGTTTTTTTTAATATTTTGGGCAATTCGTTCAATCAACTCATTTTGGTTGTCTGGACTTAAAGAGTGGATATGGTTACCCTTGTTCTTAACTCGCTTCACAAGTTTTTCAAGAACGCTCTCTCTCTCTCTCTCTCTCTCTCTCTCTCTCTCTCTCTCTCTCTCTCTCTCTCTCTCTCTCTCTTTTTAATTTAAACTGACGAATCTATAGTACACAACATATTTGTATTTTGCCGACGACACTTTATGCGATCGTTCGAGCAGCATATGTTTCACTGTGCACTTTTCAGGGCTTAAAATGTTACTTTTTTCTTCTGCATTATTTCAAAAGCCCTTTACACTTGTTCACTGTGTATTTAGCATCACTAGTGGTGTGGGGCATGTTCTTCGCCACCTGTGAGCAGACACTTTTACCTGCTGGGTGGACATTTCCCTCACTGTTGGCCCTGCTGCAGTGAATGTGTTTCACAGGCGGGACACCCTGGAGGTGAAGGTTCGCTGGTGCTGGCTGGCGCGTGACCTCGGCACCCCGACCTGCTCGTGGCTGGAGAGTACCGTTCTCGTATCTCTCACAGCCTCTCGAGGGGGGAGCCTCAGTCTCGCCAGGTGTGTTACTCCTTATACCTGGGCCTTGTGGAACACCACCAGCGCAGCGACGTCCCGGCGGTGCTCCAGAGTGTCTAGATGTATAATATCCTGAGGGGGCGGCTGGGGGCTGTTCTCTTGTAACAGTCGCTGCACCCGTCGCTCCACCTTGTCCAGTCTCAGCAGGTGTGTGGCAGCGCTGGACATCCAGGTCAGAGCCCCGTACTCCAGGTAGGATCTTACCTGGGCCTTGTAGAGGAGCATAATTCCTCGCTTGTCGAGGAAATTAGCCACTCTACGAAGGGCAGAGACACGTAGGGAGGCTTGGTGGGCGACGTGTTTCAGGTGGCGGTCGAAGCGCAGCTCTCGGTCCAAGTCCACTCCGAGGATCCTGACGTAATCCTTGAGCGGGAGGGTGACGGAGCCAAACATCACCCTTCCTTCGACAGCTTGTGTGGCTGCCGGGGACCGAGAGATCACCATCGCCTGAGTCTTCTCAGGAGCAAAGTTCACCTGCCAGTGCTCCCCCCACTCCCGTATCAAGCGTAGTTGCTGGTTGACCTCAGCAACCGCTTGCTGGCTTTCTTGGCGAGGGTATGAGAGGGAGAGCGTGCAGTCATCAGCGTATGCAGAGACTGCTGGCAGACTCCTGAGAAGGTCGTCGATGTACAGATTCCAGAGGACAGGTCCCAGCACAGATCCCTGAGGGACTGAGGCACCCACTGGGAGGTCCTTGGACTGCTGGCCGCCGACGACGACGTGGAGGCTTCTTCCTTGAAGGTAGTCGCTCATCAGCATCAGCAGGTGTCCTTGGATGCCTTTGGCACGAAGCTTCTCCAGCAAGCCCGCGTGCCACACCCGGTCAAAAGCACCCGCGATGTCGAGAGCGACGACAATGGTATCCAGGCCGGTGTCTAGTGAGTCCTGCCAATCCCTTGAGAGGAGCAGCAGGAGGTCTGAAGTGGAGCGGCCAAATCTGAACCCAAACTGCTAGTCAGTGATGATGGCGTTGTTCTCGAGGTGGCGGGTGATGGCCTCCACCACTATTCTCTCGAAGATTTTTCCAACTTCAGACAGGAGGGAGATAGGCCTGTAGTTGGCAGGGTCAGATCTGGCCCGCTTTTTGTGAACCGGCACCACGCGAGCCTCCTTCCATATAGAAGGCCAGGTGTTCTCCCGGACACAGGCCCCGAACACCTCCGAGAGGGGTCCTGCCAGCTCATTGGAGCAGTGACGCAGCACATGTGGGCTAACGTTGTCAGGACCAGTGGCCTTCCTGACGTCCACCGCTCTTAGAAGGCGCTCCACTTGCTCCCGGTGTACCGCAACCTCTATCAGGGTCTGGTAGCATTCCTGTGGAAGTTGTGGTGGAGGTCTGGTGGAGTTCGCGACGGACATCTTGGCAGAGAAAAGGTCAGCCAAGAGCTCTGACTTCTCCCTGCTGCTGGTGGCTGTGGTGCCGTCCTGCTTGGTGAGGGGAGGGATTGTTTCTTAGTGGCTGCTGCCTTACTTTTCCTTAACAAGGGTCCACCAGGTCTTGCTGCCCACCCCTGGCCCGCACAACTTGGCGCAGAGGTCTCTTTCCCACCTCCGTTTCGCCCATTTACTGGTGGCCACCATATTTTTGCACGCTCCGCTCTCTCTCTCTCTCTCTCTCTCTCTCTCTCTCTCTCTCTCTCTCTCTCTCTCTCTCTCTCTCTCTCTCTCTCTCTCTCTCTCTCTCTCTCTCTCTCTCTCTCTCTCTCTCTCTCTCTCTCTCTCTCTCTCTCTCTCTCTCTCTCTCTCTCTCTCTCTCTCTCTCTCTCTCTCTCTCTCTCTCTCTCTCTCTCTCTCTCTCTCTATATATATATCTATATATATATATATATATATATATATATATATATATATATATATATATATATATATATATATATATATATATATATATCTATATATATATATATATATATATGGCTAGTAGGAAGACACCTACTGAACGGGCAAGGCACTCCCAGTGAGGTATATATGGGAGGTGAGAAGGGAGCTGAAGCCCTCCAAAGACCCTTCCCATGTCCTCACTAACCGTTTCCCTATTGTCTCACCAACTCCGGAGAGTAGTTCAGCATGCTCTCTAAAGACAGATCCTCTTTATCCACACCACACTACATTCACACAACATATACACCTTTTCCCAAAATTAAAATTTCAAAATGGCGCACATACACCAAGCCTCGGAGTCCCCGCCTGGGGGGGGGACCACAAATTCCCCCAGGGAGGACTCCCCTTCTGGCTGCCGACCCGAGATGTGTCTTGATAACTCCTCGAACCTCTTTCTTCTCAATTTCTGCAACATTCGCGGTCTTCGCTCTAATTTTCATTCTGTGGAACATCATCTCTCCTCCTCTAAACCTCACCTTCTCTTCCTTACCGAAACACAGGTTTCTGAGGCTACTGACAGCAATCTCTACTCTGATCCCTCCAACTATCTCTATCCTAAATTTCAATCCAAAGCTGGATGTTGCGCCTACGTGCGCAACGACATCACTTGCTCTCGTGCCCACGACCTTGACTCTTCTGAATTTTCCACCATCTGGTTAAGACTTCACTGTCATTCTATTACTAAATACATCTGTGCTGTTTATCTCTCACCTAACTCTACCAACTATGTAAAATTCTTTGACTATTTGAATTCTAAAGTGGAGCACATCTTGACCCACTCTCCCTTCGCTGAAATCTCCATCCTAGGAGATTTCAATGTTCACCACCAGCTTTGGCTTTCATCCTCTTTCACTGACCATCCTGGTGAACAAGCCTATAACTTTGCTATCCTCAACGACCTAGAGCAGTTGGTCCAGCACCCTACACGTATTCCCGACCGTCTTGGAGATCGGCCCAACATTCTAGACCTCTTCCTTACCTCAAACCCTTCTACTTATTCTGTCAAACTGTTCTCTCCGTTGGGCTCCTCCGATCACAATCTTATTTCTGCATCCTGTCCTATCGCTCCTGTACACCCTCTGGACCCACCGAAGAGGCGATGCTTCTGCCATTTTGCTTCAGCTCGGTGGGACGACCTGAGGATGTACTTTTCAGATTTCCCGTGGAATGATTATTGCTTCCAGGATAGAGACCCCTCTGTGTGTGCTCTGCGCATCACAGAGGTGATTGTCTCTGGAATGGAGGCATACTATCCTCGTTCTTTCTCTACTCCTCACGCTAAAAAGCCTTGGTTTAATCACGCTTGTTCTCGTGCTGTCAATGATAGAGAGGTAGCTCACAAAAGGTACCAGAGCCTGCAAACTAATGCTAATTATGAACTTTACACTTCTGCCCGAAATCGTGCCAAATCTATTCTCCGACTAACCAAAAATTCTTTCATTAATAGAAAATGTCAAAACCTTGCTTTCTCTAACTCTTCCCGTGACTTCTGGCATCTAGCCAAAAACATCTCCTCCAACTTCACTTCTTCATCTTTCCCTCCACTCCTCAGTCCTGACGGCAACACTGCCGTCTCATCTATCTCTAAGGCTGAACTCTTCTCTCAAACTTTTCTAAAACTCCACTCTGGACGATTCTGGGCATATTCCTCCTACTCATCCCCCCTCTGACTCCTTTATGCCTGTTATAAAGATTCTTCAAAATGATGTTTTCTATGCCCTCTCTGGCCTCAATCCTCAGAAGGCTTATGGACCTGATGGAGTGCCTCCTATTGTCCTTAAAAACTGTGCCTCCGTGCTGTCACCCTGCCTGGTCAAACTCTTTCGCCTCTGCC
Source organism: Eriocheir sinensis (assembly GCF_024679095.1). NCBI lineage: Eukaryota > Metazoa > Arthropoda > Malacostraca > Decapoda > Varunidae > Eriocheir > Eriocheir sinensis. Next base: position 16,215,361 of record NC_066548.1, read on the forward strand.
TGTCAACATCTACCTTTCCTTCTTGCTGGAAGTATGCCTTCATACAGCCTGTACCTAAGAAGGGTGACCGCTCCAATCCCTCAAACTACCGTCCTATTGCTTTACTTTCTTGTCTATCTAAAGCTTTTGAATCAATCCTTAACCGGAAGATTCAAAAGCACCTTTCCACTTCTGACCTTCTATCTGATCGCCAGTATGGGTTCCGCAAAGGACTTTCTACTGGTGATCTCCTAGCCTTCTTAACTGACTCTTGGTCATCCTCTCTTAGCCGTTTCGGTGAAACTTTTGCTATTGCGCTGGACATATCAAAAGCTTTTGATAGGGTCTGGCACAAATCTTTGCTTTCTAAACTACCCTCCTACGGTTTATATCCTTCTCTCTGTACCTTTATCTCCAGTTTCCTTTCTGACCGTTCTATTTCTGCCGTGGTAGACGGTCACTGTTCTTCCCCTAAATCTATTAACAGTGGTGTCCCACAGGGTTCTGTCCTATCTCCCACTCTTTTTCTGTTGTTCATTGATGATCTTCTTTCCAAAACGAACTGTCCTATCCATTCCTACGCCAATGATTCCACTCTGCATTATTCAACTTCTTTTAATAGAAGACCCACCCTTCAGGAACTTAACGACTCAAGGCTGGAGGCTGCAGAACGCTTAGCCTCAGACTTACTATTATTTCCGATTGGGGCAAGAAGAACCTGGTGTCCTTCAACGCCTCAAAAACACAGTTTCTCCACCTATCCACTCGACACAATCTTCCAAACAACTATCCCCTATTCTTTGACAACACCCAGCTATCACCTTCCTCAACACTAAACATCCTCGGTCTATCCTTAACTCAAAATCTCAACTGGAAACTTCATATCTCATCTCTTACTAAATCAGCTTCCTCGAGGCTGGGCGTTCTGTACCGTCTCCGCCAGTCCTTCTCCCCTGCACAGTTGCTGTCCATATACAGGGGCCTTGTCCGCCCTCGTATAGAGTATGCATCTCATGTGTGGGGGGGCTCCACTCACACAGCTCTTCTGGACAGAGTGGAGGCTAAGGCTCTCCGTCTCATCAGCTCTCCTCCTCATACTGATAGTCTTCTACCTCTTAAATTCCGCCGCAATGTTGCCTCTCTTTCTATCTTCTATCGATATTTCCACGCTGACTGCTCTTCTGAACTTGCTAACTGCATGCCTCCCCCCCTCCCGCGGCCCCGCTGCACTCGACTTTCTATTCATGCTCATCCCTATACTGTCCAAACCCCTTATGCAAGAGTTAACCAGCATCTTCACTCTTTCATCCCTCACGCTGGTAAACTCTGGAACAATCTTCCTTCATCTGTATTTCCTCCTGCCTACGAATTGAACTCTTTCAAGAGGAGGGTATCAGGACACCTCTCCTCCCGAAACTGACCTGTCTTTCGGCCACCTCTTTGGATTCTTTTTGGGAGCGGCGAGTAGCGGGCTTTTTTTATATTAATGTTTACTTTTTTTGTGCCCTTGAGCTGTCTCCTTTGCTGTAAAAAATATATATATAAATATATATATATATATATATATATATATATATATATATATATATATATATATATATATATATATATATATATATATATATATATATATATATATATATATATATATATATATATATATATATATATATATATATATATATATATATATATATATATATATATATATATATATATATATATATATATATATATATATATATATATATATATATATATATATATATATATATATATATATATATATATATATATATATATATATATATATATATATATATATATATATATATATATATATATATATATATATATATATATATATATATATATATATATATATATATATATATATATATATATATATATATATATATATATATATATATATATATATATATATATATATATATATATATATATATATATATATATATATATATATATATATATATATATATATATATATATATATATATATATATATATATATATATATATATATATATATATATATATATATATATATATATATATATATATATATATATATATATATATATATATATATATATATATATATATATATATATATATATATATATATATATATATATATATATATATATATATATATGTATATATATATATATATATATATATATATATATATATATATATATATATATATATATATATATATATATATATATTTATGTATGTGTGTGTGTGTGTGTGTGTGTGTGTGTGTGTGTGTGTGTGTGTGTGTGTGTTTTATTTTTTTTGTGTGTATCATCCCCACCAATGTTTATTTCGTTGGCATCACAGGGTGTGATGGCAGCTGTCCCGGCCTTTCTGCAGGCTGCTGTGACGTGCACCTCTTAGGATGGAAAATGTCTGTGTGTGTGTGTGAGTGTGTGTGTGTGTGAGTGTGTGACAAATATATATATATATATATATATATATATATATATATATATATATATATATATATATATATATATATATATACATATATATATATATATATATATATATATATATATATATATATATATATATATATATATATATATATATATATATATATATATATATATATATATATATATATATATATATATATATATATATATATATATATATATATATATATATATATATATATATATATATATATATATATATATATATATATATATATATATTCTTTTCTTTTACGTTATTTTCATCCCTTATGAGGTGGATGGCCTATGCCTCTTCCAATTTGGCAGATCGCACACTATCTCCTTCCTGATGTTCATCCTTCTCATGATTCCATACACCGCCTCTAGGTCTTTTTCGGTCTTCTTGCTAGTTTTCTCCATTCTACCTCTACCTTCGCAGTTCTTCTTAGTACATGATCCTCCTCACTCCTCTTGATGTGCCTATATCATTTCAACCTTTACCTTCCCAGCACACTCAACACGTCTTCAACACCATACCTTCTTATAACCTAATCGTTTTGTACCTTATCTTCCTCTTTCACATGTCTTAATATATCTCAGCATTCTGTGGTCACTGCTCCTTATTATTCTTTCTAATTATGTTCTCTTTGGTTATGTCTCTGCTGCGTATAATATCCTCAGCCTCACGCATGCTATGGTATGGTATTTATATTTTTCTGTTGACCAACAGGCTTGCTAAGTCTCTTCGTTTTCTTAACCTAGCTGCTATTCTTTTTCTCACTGCTGTCTCTGCTCCAGCCCCACATGCATCTCTCCCAGATAGCAGAGCAGGTCCATCTTTTGGATACCTTCCTGCCTTCAGCCACATTCCAGGGGCTCTTCCTGTTACATCACCTTAGTTTTATCCATGTTAACCTTCAGTCCTCTCTTTTCCATACCAGCCTTCCATCTTCTAAACCTGTAAACTTCATCACCCTCGCTCTCTGCAGGTATCCTCAGTTTATCAGCATAAAATAGTACCTACAAGCATCCATTACCCCTAGCATCGTCTCCTCCATCACCACCACAAATAATAAAGGGCTCTGGGCCGACCCCTGTCTCAAATTCGTCTGAAGTTCTTGCTCTAGCCTTCACTCTCTATCTTGCGTTCACATAATGAGTCATCATCAAAAT